>NC_090929.1:853336053-853637176 GCF_040938575.1 Ambystoma mexicanum | reverse complement strand
TGCCGCAATGGGACCTCAGAGCTAATTACGGTACCACAATTTGCGGTACCGTAATTAGCACCTTCCCCATTCCCATTATGCCCTATGGGGGCAAAAATGGGAATGGGGAAGGGCCTTGGTGAATGGGGAATTACCGCCCCCGCTCACCTTGGAGTAGGGCTGTCCTTTGCTAATTATTCACCTTCTAGACCTCTGTGCTCCTCTGGCACCAACCGTTTGTGTGTAAAGCATTTAGCTAAACAGAGGACAGGAGGTCGATTGCTTTCCTCAGCTGGGTCCCTTCTTTGGAACAACCTCCCACTCCCTCTTCGTCTTGTGTGGGACTTTCTTAAATTCCGGCAGCTCCTCAAGACTTTCCTCTTTACCCCCCCCTTCTCTCCTCTGCTAATCTCACAGTTGCGTGTTTGGTGTTGAGGGCCCTTATGAATCCTCGGGCCGTGACCTTCCACACCGAATCACAACACAGCTTGTGTCTATCTTCAGCACTTTCATTGGCTCTCCCTACACATGGAGGCTCGCAGTTACCTTCATTGCACTTCAGCTGTTGCTCACGCATGAGCACCCCAGCACCTATTCCATTCCCCCTCCCTTCTATACATGCACATTCTGAACACTCACAAGACAGAGTTGGTTCATCCTTGCCCCCTCCACACTGTATTTAATTTATTTGTAATGCATTTTCTTTTTCTTTTTTATTTTTTTTTAATTGTTTCTCATCCCCTTGTCACCTCCCTGTTGCCCTGTGGGAGCTTGAAACAGTATTTAGTTTCTGTATAAGCGCCTAACAAGCGAACAACAAATAAATAAATGAAATAAATAAAAGAGGAAAAACGAAAGGAAGAGCATACAAAGGAAGGGAAATGGGATGGAAGGGAGGGGGGAGAGGAAGCTAGCCAGGGAAAGAAAGAAAGAAAGAAAGAAAGAAAGAAAGAAAGAAAGAAAGAAAGAAAGAAAGAAAGAAAGAAAGAAAGAAAGAAAGAAAGAAAGAAAGGAAGAAAGAAAGAAAGAAAGAAAGAAAACACATTTTCTAATGCTACTGAATGTAATGTTAATTAACCAACCTATAAAACCTAGTTACCAAGACAACTTTCTTGGCTAAAATAAACAGTACGAAAGATAAACTATTTAGTTTAGGCAGAAGGACACAATAGCCAGAGTAACAGAAAGAAGGAGCACCAGAATGTTGGAAGTAAATTGTGCCTCGTGTTCTTTTGCTGCATCTTCTGCATGAAAATCACCACACCCAGAAAGCAGTCTTGCATGCAGGAAGAGGACTGTAGGCTCGTGGGGCCTGCATCCATCCCATCCATGCAACCTAGGTGTCGAGAACCACAATCCGCTCACGTTCATTGGTCCCAGTGCTGACATGAGATGAGGGCTATGATTTGCAATTTCGTGCAAAAATATTGTTGGCATGAAGATTTTTGAAATTACAAAAATATGTACAAATGCTGCATGGGAACATTGTATGTTGTTGGTGGATCCGAATGGAATAGTGCTCTACCTCATATGATTAGGAAGGGAAGTACATGTAAATGACAAGATATGCTGAGCATGATTTAATTTCTGTATAATTTTTATATTTGTGTATTTATGTGGGTTAATGTATTTATGATTCGTTTTCAAATACATTCAAGTTTGCTGTTTTGCTAAATGTCGGTTCTCTCTGCTAGAATTTGGATTAGCAATAAGGGCATAGTAAAGATATGACCACTGTTTTTTGCTAATATGGCTTTGGTGAAGTCAATGTCACTGCATACTCCGAATGGGTTCCCCATAGTCCATATAGTCCATCACGGCATAACAATGTATGCATTGAGTAAGACAATTGCAGAATGATACACATTGGGCAACTTTGTACTTTGGGCATGCTACTGGGGTTTAACATTACATGCAGAATAACACACGGAATCAGGAGAATACAATTGACTGCCCCTTACCGATACTTGTCAGTCGGTAATGTGTATGTTCCCCATATAAGGCTGAGTCGCACTGTTGATGCGGCATCATTGAGGTGTCAACGGACAGTCGGAAGGGATGCCCCAGCATATTTATTGCAGCCCCTGAATTAAGCATAGCATAGCCTCTCTCTCTCTCTCTCTCTCTCTCTCTTTCCCTCTCTCTCTCTCCTAAGTAGATATATTGGGGCCGATTCATGGAAATTCACGCAGAAATCCCTGCAAAGGACACGAGCTGAGAAGGACAGTGTGCAAGCCTGCACGGTTAAGTAAATCTGCGCACTCTGCATCTTCATGGAACCAAATGTGCAATTCCAGCAATCAGGCAAAGGGAATGGAGCTGAGCAAGGAACGCCCACAACACGCCCTTGCGCAAATCAAAACCCAAGCCATAACCAAACCCAAGCGTAAACCTCTGCATAGTCCCCTGAGCCACCATCCAGCACCACTGCGAAAACACGCAGGCCCTCTCATAAGCAGGCAGCACCTCATAACTCAAGGCTGCACCCCATCAAAAATGCACAGTCACCCTTTTAAGCCAAGGAGGCACCGCTGTGAAAATGCGAGAGCTACTTCGAAAGTCGAGGCTGCACCCCAAACAAAAAACATGCTGGTCCTTCGTAATCTAAGGTTGCAGACCCAATGAAAATGCATGGACTCCCTTGCATGTTAAGGCACCCCAGCGAAACTGCAAGTCCACCCCCCACAACCTAGGCATGCAATCTGCCAGGCATATACCCTTACTGCACATCAACCCGTCAAGTCCAGACACCACCCACCAGCCCCCCTCACCTCCGACACTACCACAGGCAGCCTCCACAAGTCCAGACATCACCCATCAGCCCCCTTCCCCTCCAATACCACCCCAGGTAGCCCCCTCTAGTGCAGACACCACCCACTAGCCCCCTTCACCTCTGACACCACCACAGGTTGCCCCCTTAAGTCCAAACACCACCCACCAACCCCCTTCACCTCCAACACCACTCCAGGCAGTCCCCTCAAGTCCACACACCACCCACCAGCCTCTTTATCTGTGACACCACCCCATGCAGCACCCTCAATTCCAGACACCACCCACCAGCCACCTTCACCTACGACACTACCCCAGGCAGACCCCTTCACCTCTGAAACTATCCCAGGCAACCCCTCAGGTCCAGACACCACCTACCATCCCCCTTCACCTCTGGCACCACCCCAAGCAGCCTCCTAAAGCCCAGACACCACCCACTAGACCCCTTTGCCTTTGGCACCACCCCAGGTTGCACCCTTAAGTCCAGACACCATCCACCAGCATCCTTCACCTCCAACACCACTGCAGGCAGTCCGCTCAAGTCCAGACACCACCCACCTTCACCTCCATCACTACTCCAGGCAGCCCCCTTCACCTCTGACACTACACCAGGCAGCCCCCACAAGTCCAGAAACCCCCCACCAGCCTTTTTCATCTCTGACACCACCCCAGGCAGCACCCTCAATTTCAGACACCACCCACCAGCCACCTTCACCTCAGACACTACCCCAGGCAGCCCCCTTCACCTCTGACACAACCCCAGGCAGCTTCCTCAAGTCCAGCCACCTGCCACCAGTCCCTTCACCAGTGACACCACCCCAGGCAGTCCCCCATAAGTCCAAACACCACCCACCAGCCCCCTTCACCTCCAACACCACTCCAGGCAGTCCCCTCAAGTCCAGACACCACCCACCAGCCACCTTCACCTACGACACTACCCCAGGCAGACCCCTTCACCTCTGAAACTATCCCAGGCAACCCCCTCAGGTCCAGACACCACCTACCATCCCCCTTCACCTCTGACACCACCCCAGGCAGCCCCCTCAAGCCCAGACACCACCCACTAGACCCCTTTGCCTCTGACACCACCCCAGGTTGCACCCTTAAGTCCAGCCATCATCCACCAGCCTCCTTCACCTCCAACACCACTCCAGGCAGTCCGCTCATGTCTAGACACCACCCACCTTCACCTCCATCACTACTCCAGGCAGACCCCTTCACCTCTGACACTACCCCAGGCAGCCCCTACTAGTCCAGAAACCACCCACCAGCCTTTTTCATCTCTGACACCACCCCAGGCAGCACCCTCAATTTCAGACACCACCCACCAGCCACCTTCACCTCAGACACTACCCCAGGCAGCCCCTTTCACCTCTGACACTACCCCAGGCAGCTTCCTCAAGTCCAGCCACCTACCACCAGTCCCTTCGCCTCTGACAACACCCCAGGCAGGCCCCCCAGGTCCAGACAACACCCACAAGCCCCTTCACATCTTGCACCACCCCAGGCAGCCTCCTCAAGTCCAGACATGACCTACCATCCCCCTTTACCTTAGACACTACCGCAGGTAGACCCCTTCACCTCTGATACTACCCCAGGCAGCTCCCTCTCGTCCAGACACCTGCCACCAGTCCCTTCACCTCTGACACCACCCGAGGCAGCCCCCTCAAGTCCAGAGAACACCCGAAAGCCCCTTCACCTCTGACACCACCCCAAGCAGCCCCTTTCAAGTCCAGACTCCACCCACCAGCCCCCTTCTGGCCAGGTAGCCTCTTTCTCCTCTGACACTACCCCAGACAGCACCCCGACAGTCTCCCACACATGCAGTTCAATGTATGGCTGCAACTCACTTGAACCTCTGTGGGCTGCTTCCACCATGAAGCACACCACCAACATGATCAGCAGGAAGCACTGAAGACCAGTCCTGGACCAGAGAATCCGCTGTCACTCCCTGGCAGACTGGAATCTGAAGCCCCCCAGCCAGACAGCACTACATTACATCAACAACACCATGGCCACCCAATCAACATGTGAAAAATCAATGCAATGCAAGGTGGCATGTGTCTGTTGGCTAGCAGTCATTGCAAAGGCATCAAAGCACACCAACTGAATGTGTGCTGAGGACAGAAGTAAACATATTCATACATTGGCCAGATCCTCAAATAATTACCAGGCGCATCACAGTAGGAAAACAAGTGATCTGGGTGTTAAAGTCCCTGTCAGGGGCCACAACATGGGAGGCCCATAGGTGATGGAAGGGAAGTCTGAGAGTGCATGACTCACTGAGACAGGAAATGTGTGCTGCCACACAGGAAGACCAAACAAGGTGGAGGAAGACATGAGAGCAGGCAGTGTGTGACTGCACATGCTGGTGGGCGTGTGTGCATGGCATGGGATTGACAAGCAATGACAACTGAATGTGTAAGTAACATGACCAGGGCGCACCTCCACAGTGAGCCCGCCTCCCTCCACCCCAAACACACTGATGCCAAACACACAGTGATGCTGCACATGTAAATGGAAATGAAAACACACAGTGCAGACCCAGTCGTCTGATGGACCCATCCCCACATGTCAGCCACATGTGCATCATTCCTGATGCAACCATTACAGCAATACTAATACACACACAGGCACGTCACAAGACACATGACTTGCAATAGAGAGATGCACTGGCTGAAAATGTAACCATCCAAGTTGCAGACACACAAATGAACCGCATGCAGCGTGGAATGGAACAAAATGAAAGATGTATTAAACAAAAATATGTACAAGAAAAACAGGGAATGAAGGTCCAAGCTGTCTGGGGTAAACTATGAAATTACAAAACAACCCTACACCTAAATAATTATATACAGGAAAAACAGGGAAGGAAAGTTTTCAAAGTCCAGGGCAATTAATACATAAAAAACGAAACCTACACCTAAATAACTGTATACAAAAGCAGCAGGCTAGTCCTCCTCTCCAAACTCACTAATGCTGTCTCCCAGGGCTGAGTTGCATGCCACATCCTCCTCCATCAGGTGGGCATCTGTTGTTTCTTGGAGGGCTTGCAGGGTGGACATCATCTGTGCTTCGGCCTCCCACGCCGCCATGCAAGTGGCCTCCAGGATAGCAGCGCACCTCCTTATCTGACCCAGCGCTACAGACCTGGCCGTCACCACTCTAGCTTTCCATGCCTGCTGCCTCTCTACCACCATCTGCTTTTCATAGCTCCTGAACATGCAAGACATTGAGTGCATCAATCCCACTTGGTCATCCTGCCTCAAACTTTCCACCTGCCTCCTTGGGGTGGTCTGCCCTGCAACATAACTCCTCCTCCTCATTGCTACCTGCTGCCACTGTGCCCAATGCACGCTCCCTTGGTACACTCTCCGACCTGATGACAATCGCCAGGGGCGTACGCCAGCTGCACTACTCCGTGGTGCCTGCTGTCCCTTCAATGCCTGTGCCCCTGTTGGTTACTGGGTAAGCAAGGTGACAACCGCAGCTGCCGTACCTGTGACTCCCGGATGTAAGCTGCACAAGACAGGGTGATGTGGGTGGGGCTGGCGGACAGGGGATCCTGCTGGTGTGTGCACTAGAAGGCACACCAGAGGACGACAAGTGCACAGAGGAGGAAGCCGAGCAGGTGGTCACAGCTGTGAACAGCCTACAGAGCCCAGCAGGGAACAGGCTTGCTGCCAGCAAGGCCACAATGCGGTACAGCTCATTGTGATGATGGGCAAGCAGACAATGAGTAACCTGCCCATAATCACAAATCACTGCAGTCTGCCTCGTAAACCCAGCCAGCAAGGGCAGCACCTGATCCCGGATGGACAAATCAGCTGGCAACGGGATTCTGGTATCAGTGGAGGCATCCCGGCAGGCACACAGTCCTGTGTCCGATGGCACAGAGACAGGATTTTGCGCCAGCACCTCCACGGTCACCTGCAGAGCCTCATGCCCCTGGGACAGGATGGCAGCATGCACTCCCACCTCGACACCCCCACCTGTTGCCATGGGCTAGGCTAAAACGGCCACCTCCTCTGCCTCACCGTACGGCAACCTGGATGACTCCAGGGTGTCTTCTGCCATGGATGGCCCCTGTGATGCATCACCCGGACCCACCTATGCCGAGGAGTCCCCCGCCACCTCCATCTTCTTGGACTTAACCCCATCAGCCACGCCCGATGGTACAGATGCCACCTCAGCCACATTGCTCCCCAAAGATGAGCTGCCACACGGGAGTGGCTGGCTACGCTACGGTGCCTATTTCTGGTGGAGTGATACCTGCTTCCTTGCTTCAGAGCACTGCTTCCGCCCCACCCTCTCCTCATCAGCTGCAGCAACTGTGTTAAAGGAGACACAGAACAGCAACATTGGTGTACTGCAACTAATCCGGTGTGGCATCAACAACATTTGCAGGAACATGACATGTCCATGTAATAATCAGTAACATAGACAGCCACACACATGGACATGCAATCCACATCCAAACAGACACAACAACCCAGGCACAATGAGAAAAACTTTCATGACACATCCACATGTAAACATATCACAATGTGGCCAGAGCACAGACGCATACCAAGATGAATCACATGACCCTAGCGGAAGGTCAACGTGACCCAACTGCAACCTGATGCACATCAATAGGAGACATGCCACATGGGCACAGGGGTGGGCATGGAGGAAACTCATATGACATACGCACATGTAAAGCATGTGAACAGAGAAGTGGCATCCCAACACTGTTGACACATTGTGGGCAGGACACACAGTGTGGCCACCAGTGGCCAACCATACTCACACCACTAATAGCCTAACTAGGCCGACAACTGCCTGGGCGCATCTCCACACCATCCATCAAACAACACGCCTCCGCCACAACGCATCCTGTGCGCATGCAACACATACATGCATCAACTCCACGGGCACACGTGGCATGTCATAGCCCTAACTACATTCACATGGCATGCACACACATCGTTCTGAGTGTACAAGAAGCATCATGACCGATCAAATCACAGTCTCACTAATTGCAATGCCCAAACGTGACAACGTAAAGCATCCAAATGCATGTGTGACCTCCAGACGTGAGTGATGCATAGTCACACATTACTATTGTTGCCACAACCACATCAGCTGCATGCATGCACATGACATGGTCAACAATCTCTCAACTGTCACACTTGCCATGCAGGCACGTCTCAGACACAAGAAACACTGCATGTGCACAGTTTGCAAACATGTACTACAAAACACAATGCAAATTACAGTGCATTTCTAATCCGCACAGGTCTGATGTCCCACGTGGGGAGCATTGTCTTGGGCCTGCATGCAGATGTTTGTCGCTGAGACATACATGCTGCAAAAGTAAGGGGGTCACTGCAAACATGCCAGCACATGCACAACACACATGCAACGTGGAGTGGTACACCGCATGCCTACTCACCATCCGACTCCAGACCTCATTGCAACTGCAGACCTGGGCATGCAGCTCTGGGTAGAACCTCCCAAGGACCTTATCTACCAGGATGTTCATTTCTTTGGCAGTGAAGTTAACAGCCCTCTGCCTTGCTGCCATGGGGTTGTGCTCTTGTCAGAGGTAGATGGTATGGACATGGCAACCCCCAAGGCTGGTGTGGATGGGCAGGCGGGTCTTGGAGATGGGTTGTGGAGCAGTGGTGGTGGTATGTGAAGTAGGGAGTCCAACACAGAAGCTGAGGTGGTCACAGGGCCGGGGACAGGAGCATAGGCAATGGCTGGAAAGTGGGCACCCTGACGCAGTGCAGGTGGGCAGCAGGCACTCACACTGGACAGGCAGCAGTAGATGGCAATGTTGAAGGCAGTACAGGGCAGGAGGAGGCAGGTTATGTGGCACAGAGGCAGGAGAGTGGGTTTTCTGTGTGCAGCTCGAAAGGCAGCTGAAAACAGAGTAAAGGCCCTTAGCATATAAGTTGCATGACATGCTCTGCACGCAGTGCGCCGACACGGCTCACTGCATTGACAGGGATACATAAGGATGAGTAAACACATCACTGGCTGGGCATGTGAAGGAATGAAGAAAAACGGCCTCATTCCGAGATTGGAGGTAGTCATGGCACTATTTGCACCATGACTGCCTCCAATAACGGGTCCGGCACCAGTGTTGCTCAATGGGGACTTACCGGTGTAGTCTGACCCTGGCGGGACCGGTAAGTCTCCATTGAACAAACCATTCCCCATTCCCATTTGAGCCCCCATAGGGCTCAATGGGAATGGGGAGGGCGCTAATAACGGGCTCACGAATGGCAAACCCATTACGAACGCCCTGGTCCCTTAGCGGGACCCGTAAGGGACGTGTGGTCAGACCACACGTTCCTTACGGTTCCCTCCAAGGGACCTTGGAATAGGGCGGTAGGGGATTACCGGCACAGGTCTCCTTACCGGTGCTCGGTATCCCTTACTGCCCTACTCATAATGACCCCCAAAGTATGTAGTTTCCACGTATTTTGGGGGGATACTCACTCAATCTGTTCCCTTTAGGTAGCGTACAGTTCCTTTTTGGCTGGGTTGTGCCTCTGCGCATATGCACATTTTTTTTTCTTTCCCCTATTTTGAGGCACGCTGTCTGTCATGTACGCACTTTCCTCTTTGTGGTTGCCACTGCAAATCACGTTCCTCTTTTCTCATTGTCGGAAGCTTTCCGGGTGTCGCAAATGCACTTTTTGTGTTATTGAGTGCCACTGTGTACCGCGTACAACTTATTTTTCCCATTTGGGGTACATTTTAGCCTTGCTGGACCACACATCTACATCATACATCATGTAGACTGTTTCCTGACTCACATTGCCCAGGACAATAACTTGGTGTGCCTCCCATTCATCCGTTACAATTGTGACATCATTGGAAAGGCCCCAAAAGGAAAAGGGGGCAGAGGGGGATGCGGTGGCCGTGATGGTGGTGAAACAACTGCCCCTGCCCCAGGTAGTCGGGGAAGTGGTGGTAAAACACCTGCCCCCACACCAGGTGGTCAGGGAAGTGGTGGTGAAACACCTGCTCCAGCCTCAAGTGATCAGGGAAGTGGTGGTGACAGACCTGCCCCAACCCTAGGAGGACATGGCAGGCTCCAGTCCAAAGGTGGCCTGGCACCTGGATGCCAAAGTGGTTCCAGCCAGACAGGGGTAGCTCCAACTCCCCCTGTCACTCGTGGCAGGAAGGGGTGCCGTGTACAGCAGGGAGAGGCTCAACCCCAAGACAAGACACAGGACACTGTTCCGCAGAGGAAGAAGAACCTCTCTGATGAGGAGCTCCAGATCCTGATTGACTACATGGCCAATCACCATCGTGACATGTCCCTGTATGCAGAGAGCACATGTACAGTCGCAAAACGTATGGTGCATTGGCAGCATGTCACAGAACAGATAAACGCCTTAGGGTTGGAGATGCGTACAGCGGAACAGGTCATCAATCGCTGGAATGATCTCACCCATCACACCAAGCAGTGTCAACCTGACCTCTGCACAGAGGCCATGAGCCAATTCATCCTCATTGAGCAGGTGCAAGGCATGGGAGGCCTGGAGAATTATGAGGACACATCAGGTGAATGTGATTGCACCTCCTGTGTTTTGCCAGTCATGCATCACCCACATCAATTGTGTAGTGGGACATCTGTCAGCATTTGTATGACAGCCCTGGGTAAATCATGTCCTGAGACGTACAGACTCATGTCAATTGGCCATCATACTGGGTGTAGCCCATGTGGCAGCCAATCGTGGTACATGTCTGGTGTCTGGCATGCCCCTCATGGAACTCCCCCAGTACTTGGGAAACATGTGACACCACCAAGCAGTGTTCATTGCTACATGCTTGTTGCGTTTCACTTTGCACTGCTAGACCAGTGCATGCACACAAAGTATCACTTACACGACATGTCATGCAGAAATGCATTTTCCTTTTGTCACCTGCTCCTATGGGTTTTCTTGTCACGGTGCATATCTGACCTGTCTATCAAAGCACATTGTCGTGTTCACAGAGTGTAGTTGCATGAGTGTCTACAGACCAAATACACATTAACTCAATTCCAGTGCCACAGAAAGCCTATTAATTGTGGCACATGCTCCCCCTTACCCTCCCACACTCTGTGCCCACTCCATGTAGCCACTGCTACCACCCTCTTATTGATTGTTGTACCTTGTTCATATCACCCAATCCACTCTCCATCTGAATGCACTTCATGGACCTTAACCAGAAGTCACACTTTCGTGTGTACCCGCTCATGGGCTTCTTCCCTTTCCACGCCTTCCTGCTGGTCCTCATTGTCTCCTGTTCCCTGTCCCAGACCTGATTAATGTGTCATGTGTCGAACAGGGTGTATCTGTGAATATGGCTGCCTGGCCGTTCCCATGTGATGTCATTGTACATTAAAATGCCAAATGTCCATTAATTGTCCCCTGGCATGTGTGGCAATTTGACAGTTGAATGTCCCCTCATTGTGCATTTACAACACTGTTGTGCACCCTGCTGGCATGGACTTGATGGTAGGTAGGGCACTTGTCAGCAAATGCCATGCATCAGTTGCTTACTGGACCAAGTGTGTGAATGCGCAATGTCTGATGGGTGCATGTCATGACACTTCTTGTCAGAGTACTCCTTGGGGCATATGTACATTATTGTCTCATTTGATATGCATCAATATGTCTTTCTCTCTCCACGTGCAGTTAAGGATTCACCTGATGCAGGGCTGGAGGAGGAGAAAGAGCCATTTGTGCAACAGATCAGCAGTGGGGGAAGTGGTGTGTTAGGCCTTGAGAAACCACTGGTGCTGCAGACCATCCTGAGTCATGCTGCAGACTCTTTCGACTCTTTTGATTCAGATGTCTCTGATGCTGAACCAGATGTGCATGCCTCACAGAGGCCAGAGGTGAGTGCCCCAATGAGTGGATCAGTCGGGGCCCATGAGTCTGTGGCAGGGCGGCTGGTAATACAAGGCCAGTCTGTGGTGGCACCCCCGTCTGCGGTGGTTAAGGCTGCAAGGCCACCCTCCCCTGATTTGGTATTGGATCCTGGGCCTGATGGTGAAGGGAGCGATGCAGATCTGCAGCCAACAACAGGGGCACTACAGCAAAGGACTAGGTCCCTTGCATCAGGCCACAGTGGGCCCTGCACATGTGGGTGCCTTACGCAAACAGGGGAGACTGAGTGGGAGCAGCAGTTGTTGCCTGCTGCCCTCTGACCTCGATATGTGTTGGATAAGATATATGAGGGCATGGATAAAATGGCCAAATCCAGGACCCTGCCTGCATCCGGGTAGAACAACAGCTGCAGGTCATGAGGTCCTCATGCCTCATGCCGCTCCCACAGACTGTACATGGACGCCAACATCAAGGGCCGACGGGCTGATCTGGGGTGTCTGCAGGCTTCACTGCATGCAGATGCTCAGGCACACAAAGAGGCCTTGAGGCTTGAGAAGAAAGGCCGGAGGACTGCCCTCTGTGCAGAATTTACAGCCACAAGGAGACTTGTCCATGATGAGGTGGGTGCTTTCAGACAGTCACTCTCAGAGGAACTCTCTGCATCCCGGGCATCTGCACTTGCAGACTCTGTTGCCTTCTGTGATGCAATGCATACAGACATCACTGGCCTAACTGTACTGGTGCATTCATTAGTATCACACATGGCCACTTCCTCTGACTGCGTGGTCTTCCTCCAGCACCTCGCCCACATGCAGATCAACCGCAGGATGGGGGTCCCATCACAGACATGCCTCCTGGTCCACAGATGCCATGAGGTCCTTGAGCCCTTGGAGTTTTCCTTTTTTTTTTCATAATCACATTGTTTGACCACTCATGTGGACATTGGCATGCACCCTACTCCTACCCCCTCCAGGGTGGATTCCCCCGTCCATGATGGACCATTATTTGTGAAATGTTTTATTTTTTATGACCATGGCCTTTATTTGTGTCCCTTGTTTTGCCATGAAGAATTTTTTCTTTGATTGCAAGACCCCTGGGCCAGATGATGGCATGTTTTTGGGTCATCCCTTTCCAAGGTGGAATCATTTTCATTTCTTTTGTTGATTTTTTACATTTGGCTTGAGTTGTGCAGTTGCCCTCTCAAGGCCATGACCTATGCAGTTGTGTACATGCAGCCATGTTCAGTGACATCATCTACCATGGATGCATTGTGGTGGAAGGGATGGCATGTACAGATAACATTGGGTTGAGTGAATATTGACATATGTGTGTGGCATGTATGCTACTGTACTATGGCTGTTATAATGCCTTGTCCCATGTTGATACCGTGCTCTGGAATGTGGTGGTGACTGCACTGCCACAGGAGACATCCTGCACCCTTTGAGGTTCCAACTCCCCATGCCCTCTGCCAGGCACTTGACCTCTGTCACGCATTTGGAGGAACAGTCCCGGTGGAGGGGATGTAGGAATCACAATATGCTGGCTCAGTGAGCAGGTAAGCACGTGCACTGTCTTGCATGTTCTGCCAGTGTAATTGTTCCCCATGGTTTCTGCATACAGTACACATTTTGGTCAGTTGTTGGTGTGCGTTTACCTTGTGTCACCGTGAATGTCTGTACTGATTTGTTACAGACAGTATTTGTTTTGGCATAGGAGGAGCAGGAGCTCCCTCCATTCTAGCTGCAGGAGCAGCCATATCCTTCACCAGGGACTCTCAGCAGAGAGTTAAGGGAGCAAGCTCCTGATAGAATCTTCCCATTTTAACCTGATCCCCAGCACCACAGAAGGCCAGTTAGCATGATATTTTCCATCTGTGCTTACTAGATGTGGATCACCTTCTACAACATCTTCAACCGCCCCCAGAGCAACGGATGCCGATCTACTGTGTTCTTTGCTATTTCAGAACATGACGATTGCCGCCATTCCAAAATGGCCACCAGCTTCGACTTTGCACCTCCAATCGTGTTCGTTCCCATGGCCATGGCTGCTTAAGCCCTGCAGGATCCCTATTGGACGACACTGCTGCCTTAATCATCACTGATTCGCCGGCATGCAAATTAGCCAGTCCTCCACCTAAGGCCATACCCACAAGGCCACCATGTCTCGAGCCCCCTGTTGTACTCGTTTTCGCCTAGGAGGAGCAGGAACTCCATTCTAGCTGCAGGAGCAGCCCACAGCCTTCTCCAGGCACTCACAGCAGTGAGGTAAGGGAGCGAACCCCTAATAGAATATTCCCATTGCATCCTGATGTCCAGCACCACAGAAGGCCAGTTAGCATAATATTTTCCATCTGTGCTTACTAGACGTGGATCACATGCTAAAAACATCTTCATCCGCCACCAGAGCAACGGATGCCGATCTACTGTGTTCTTTGCTATTTCAGAACACGAGGATTGTAGCCATTCCAAAATGGCCACCAGCTTCGATTTGGATCCCCATTGGACGAGGCTGCTGCCTTAATCATCACTGATTCGCTGGAAGGTGAATTAGCTGGCCCTCCCCCTAAGGCCATACCCACAAGGCCACCCTGTCTCGAGCCTGTCTGAGATGGTCAGGACGAGTGACGCTGATTGCTGCATTACCTGTGAGTAACAAAACACAGCTTCCTTACATGACTATTGCCCACTTTGAAGGTTCTAACCCCTTTTGAAACTATACCGCCATGAGAGTACAGCCTCCCAGCCGTACCTATTGTGTATTTCCAGAAAATTTCTCAATCAAGCTTTCAATAACATTACCCGTTCTGAGCAGTATCCGGTTCTAGTCATCCCGTTTCAACCTCTAGCACTATATTAAACCACGCCTCGTGGGCGTCCTTTTGTATTGTAACTTGTGATCGTAGACCTGATCTATAATGCTCAATTATCCCCCAATTCATAAGGCACCTAGTCGGCCACCACTGTGGTACTTTGAGCTTCATCCCGTGTGAACCCCTCCTCTATATCCCTGTCTCCTTGCCTCATGCTTATGAACTGCACTCTATCACGTGTATACCATTTGTTAATCCATGGGATAATGTTTACTATGCTAACTGTAATATTCCTCATCATGTTCCCCTATTGCATTATTAATGATTGCATACCCTGCACAGGAAATGCCTTTGTTCCCCAAGGTAATGGTCTGTTTAAATTGGGTTGTCATAGGCATCACCCCATTCCCTCCTCAACGCCGTTCCTACTGGCAACACAAGCCTTCCCGCCCCCAGTACAGCCCTGTAGTCCCCCAATCACTGTTAAGAGCCTTAGTAGTCCTGAGCCTAGGTTCATTCATAGCTCATCTGTACTCCATGACCTCTTGACCACTCCTACTACTGCTTACAAACCCATTCGGGGTGCAACCAGATTAAGGACACTAAGATCACGGACCAAGCCACGGACCATAAGTCTTTCAGGCCCTACCATATCAGAGCCCATGACCACCCTCGGCACAACTCTACTCCTTGACTTCTCGATTGCTTTCCCCATCTCTTCCAAACCCATTCTAGGTGCAACTAGACAATTAAGATTAAGATACCAGACTAAACCAGCGACCACAGGTCCATCAATCATCAACACAAACCAGCCGCTTCATCATAAACCGCTCTTAGATCATAACCACAAACTCCACAAAGAAAATCTCCCTCAAAATCGCATTGCCACCCAGTATCAGTAAACGATCTCCCTTAGAACACCCCACCATCATTAAATGTGCGCTCATTAATGCACGTTCACTGGGAGCCCATGCTATTCAGATCCATGACCACATTATTGAGCTTAAAATAGACCTCTTAGCAGTCACTGAAACTTGGGTACACCAAGCCTCTGGCGCTCTCCTATCACTAGCATTACCTCCCGGCTTCCACATCTGTAGGACCGACAGATCTAATTCCCAAGGAGGCAGAGTGGCTATTATAGCCAAAGATAACCTTCTCGTCGAAACCTGCCCCGTGGAACAAATGGATATGAACTCCTTCTTGCCAAAATAACAACCAACCCCAATACTACTATCAGTATTCTACAGATCTCCTAATAAAAACTCTAACCCTGACATTGACATACCACTACTCCTCACGCCACATCTAAAACCCAATAATAAATGCATTATACTTTGCGACCTAAACTTAGGATTTAAAAATCAAACGGATAACAAAGCATCCACCCTCCATGAAGCTCTCTCAGGCATGAACTTCATCCAACACATTAACGCCCCCACTCATATTAAAGGAAGAACCCTTGATTGGGTACTCACGGTCAATACTTTAATAACCCTCGACTCCATCCTCCAATTAGACTGGTCAGACCATCACAGTGTTAACTTTACGTTAAAATGCCCCGGTAGAAAAAAAGACACTTTGAACTACTTAGCGACCTACGAAACAAGAAATACCTGCACACTCACAGCTGACTACCTCTCCCATATCATTAATAAAAATCTCCAAACCTACATAGCAATACCAAAAATCCCATTCTGCTTGCAGATATCTACCAGAACTGCCTCAGCACCACCATTGATGTGGTGGCCCCTATAACCACTAAAACTCGTAAAAACCAAAAATGCAAGAGTTATTGGTTCATTGACAATATAGTAGTACCCAGACGTACTAAACGATCACAGGAACACCTTTACCAAAAAAAAACTAACCTAGACACCGTAAACGCCTTTAAATTAGCTAATAAAATGTACAAATCAGCTATCATCAGTCAAAAAGCGAATGTGTATAATACCCGCATTTCCAATGCAAATTCAGATGCCAAAGAACTCTTTCATATACTCAGAGAATTAGAGAACCCTATCGTAGACTCCACCACAATCAATGCTAGCAAAGCCTGGTGCACTACAATGCAAAATGCACTAGCTTCTTAGATTGATTGATTTACTTCAAACTCAACAAAAAAAGGAAATTACTAGCCAAGAAAAATGGCCCTGCAAATACCCTTAAAGTGCCAACAGCTAGTGTCAACTCCACTTTCTTCTTTACCCCAGTCACCTAGGACCCAGTATTAAAAACCATAACCAAACTAAAAGCCTCTAATTGCAAAGGTGATCAATTCCCTGCCCACCTAGTCAAACTATGCGCACCCACCCTCCCCCTATTATCACTGACTTTGTCAACGCGTCTTGTAGCTCTAACTTGGTTCCAGCTAGCATTAAAGAAGCGTGGGTTACCCCCTTATTAAAAAAAAAACACCCTCAACCCTACTGTCCCCACTAACTACCGTCCCATAACCACAGTCCCATTCCTGCAAAAGATTATTGATAAAATAGCCTATATCCAAATCCAGGACCATCTAGAACAAAACCAGCTTCTAGACGCTAGACACTCAGGATTACGCCCTAACCATAGTACAGAAACAGCCCTTCTTGATCTCAAAATCCAGATGGATGCCATCAGATACACAGGGAAACTATGTATCCTCTTGCTATTAGATTTATCGGCAGCATTCGACCTTGTAGATCATGACAAACCTTGTACCACTTTAGCCAATGACTTTGGTTTCTCTAATGATGCAACATGCTGGATTAATTCCTTCCTAGCGAACCGCACGTCCAGAATTTGTATAGGAAAAGAAGCAGTCGACCCCATCTTGGTTCCTATAGGCATCCCCCAAGGCTCCTGCCTCTCCCCCACTCTATATAACGCCTATACTAAACTTCTGTTCACAGCTCTGGACAATATGGGTGTCATCTATACCAACTTTGCAGATGACTCCAAATACTTATGCCATTCTCTGGAAACTATGAGTTAGATACCATCCTAATAAACAACATCTATGCAATCATACAAAACTGGATAACCCTAAACAGCCTCTGTCTTAACGATGAGAAAATGGAGATCCTCATTGTGTGCTCCCCAACTGAAATTAATACCTGGCCTGTCCCTGCGCCCAAGAACCCCCCATTCCATCCATCTTCATCGTGGGGTGAGGGCAGGAGCCCTCCCAGCACCCCCAGCCCAGCAGAGGATCTAGGCTCCGAGCGAGCAACACGGACAGGGCCCGCCTGACCCTGTCCCCACACGGCGCCTGACTCGCCCATGCCGGGCGCAGTGCGGCGCGAAACCGAGGCTGAGCCTCAATCTCATCAGCTGGAACCGCCGGCAGGCGGATTCGCCGGCGGCCACAACAAAGGCCATACTAAGGCCTGTCCCTGCGCCCAAGAACCCCCCATTCCATCCATCTTCATTGTGGGGTGAGGGCAGGAGCCCCCCCAGCACCCCCAGCCCAGCAGAGGATCTACGCTCCGAGCGAGCAACACGGACAGGGCCCGCCTGACCCTGTCCCCACACGGCGCCTGACTCGTCCATGCCGGGCGCAGCGCGGCGCGAAACCGAGGCTGAGCCTCAATCTCATCAGCTGGAACCGCCGGCAGGCGGATTCGCCGGCGGCCACAACAAAGGCCATACTAAGGCCTGTCCCTGCGCCCAAGAACCCCCCATTCCATCCATCTTCATCGTGGGGTGAGGGCAGGAGCCCCCCCAGCACCCCCAGCCCAGCAGAGGATCTACGCTCCGAGCGAGCAACACGGACAGGGCCCGCCTGACCCTGTCCCCACACGGCGCCTGACTCGCCCATGCCGGGCGCAGCGCGGCGCGAAACCGAGGCTGAGCCTCAATCTCATCAGCTGGAACCGCCGGCAGGCGGATTCGCCGGCGGCCACAACAAAGGCCATACTAAGGCCTGTCCCTGCGCCCAAGAACCCCCCATTCCATCCATCTTCATCGTGGGGTGAGGGCAGGAGCACCCCCAGCACCCCCAGCCCAGCAGAGGATCTACGCTCCGAGCGAGCAACACGGACAGGGCCCGCCTGACCCTGTCCCCACACGGCGCCTGACTCGCCCATGCCGGGCGCAGCGCGGCGCGAAACCGAGGCTGAGCCTCAATCTCATCAGCTGGAACCGCCGGCAGGCGGATTCGCCGGCGGCCACAACAAAGGCCATACTAAGGCCTGTCCCTGCGCCCAAGAACCCCCCATTCCATCCATCTTCATCGTGGGGTGAGGGCAGGAGCCCCCCCAGCACCCCCAGCCCAGCAGAGGATCTATGCTCCGAGCGAGCAACACGGACAGGGCCCGCCTGACCCTGTCCCCACACGGCGCCTGACTCGCCCATGCCGGGCGCAGCGCGGCGCGAAACCGAGGCTGAGCCTCAATCTCATCAGCTGGAACCGCCGGCAGGCGGATTCGCCGGCGGCCACAACAAAGGCCATACTAAGGCCTGTTGGGTGCCATAGGAGCCAGGGGCCAGGAACTCTGCCCTTTCCACTCCAGGTTCTTCACTATTAGAAGGTAATGGCAATTCAAATTAGTATTTATGGACTGTAGATATATACAACCTTAGGGATTAGAATATGAAGATGTCTCCTGAAGCTGCACCTTACATTGCTTGCTTACATTGTGTTGTGCCTTATGGTCACCAATAGACCACAACTGATTGTGTTCTGCCCTGATTTATGTTGTGCCTTTAGTCTTATGGCCCTTGCCTTTCACTGCCAATTTGATCTGTCTATGTACATGGTTGTTGTGCCACCTAGCTCTTCTCTCTCACCTAGGTGACCAGAACCTTCATCATGCACGTCAGTGTACTCCTTCCACTACTCTACACACTATCCCTTCGACTTGCCCAGGTTCTCCAGCTACCTACGGTAACAACCTCCACACTCTGGGTTAAAGTGGACCTGCCTTCTACCAGCATGGCATCCCCACGACCTCTTGCGTCACCTAGAATGAGCCCGGCCGCACCCACTGTAGGCCATACCAACCAATACCTCAACGACCCAGCTTTATGGCTGGATCACTTTGCTAGGAAACCTACACCTAACCAACCCTGCCCCCTCTCTCTCTTAGAAATAAGAGACTAGGCACCAGATTCCGCCTACGCCTACGCCACATCCGCCACATCACCAGGAAACAAACCCCCCTCTCTCCTGGATCTCTGTCAACTACCACCACATGCAAACCCACCACCACCGAGGTTAAACTACCCATGTTCAAAGGTGCCCTCATTAATGCCAGATCCCTCACTGCACACGCACTTGACATAGCTGACCTCATCACCACGTCCGACCTTGACTTCTTAGCTATCTCCGAAGCATGGCTTCATGGCCGCATCTGGCCCCTTACTAGCGTTAGCCCTACCACCGAACTACGGCATCACACGATGTGACCGCCCCACTGCCTCTTCCAAAGGCGGCGGTGTGGCCTTCATCCATAAAAATACTCTTGACCTAAGAGTGTTACCTGATTCCAAACTCACATCAGCCGAATTGCTGGCTGTCAAACTAGCACTCACACCTAACCAAACAGCCACCATGCACCTAATCTATAGACCTCCAGGACCCGCACCAACCTTTGTCAGTGAAATCTCCTCTCTCCTCCTCAACAATACAAAGAACAATTCGCAAACAATCATCCTAGGCGACCTTAACTTAGGTCTTGGTGACTCAAAAGATCCTGTGGCCTCTGACCTGGAGATCGCACTATCTGACCTCGGCCTTACCTTATACATCCAAGAGCCTACCCATATTAAAGGTAGAACACTTGACTGGGTAGCTGGCTCCAATTGCAATATCAAGGTCCTTAACAATACCCCCTGTCTATGGTCCGACCATCACATTATAACTTTCAACATTGAAGCCACACCACAAATCCCGTCACCATTAGCCCCAGCACTCCCAACTCGAAGCAAAAAAGATATAACCAAGGAGAAACTCCTCCCATTGTTACTCCCTTCCCTTAACACAGCCACCAACTCTTACTCTGATCCAACCTCACTAGCACACACCTACAACCAAACAATGCGAACTGCCATTGATTGTATATCACCTCTCAAACTTAGAAAGGCTAAACCTCAAGCTTATCTCAATTCATGGTTCACACCTCAGTTAAGATTGCTCCGCAAAGCCAAACGCTGTGCTGAAAATCGATGGAAAAGCCACCCCTCAGACGAGCATAAAGACAGTTTCCTCCTAGCCTCACTCTCCTACAAAGATGCCATCATCACGGCAAAAAAGGAATCTTTCAACAACCGACTCGAACACCAAGGAACTCTTTAAAATCCTAAGAGAGCTTGAAACTCCAGTCGCCCCCCCTGACACATGCGTGAAAGATAGTAAATGGTGTGCCAACATCCAAGCAGCCTTACTAAATAAAATCTCCACACTACAAGACAAAATCAAAGATAAACAGGACAGCCTGAACCGCGACAACCACGCTCTTTCCCTCACTAAGGCCCCCTTGCCAGACTCTACCAATATCACACCATTCGCATTCTCTCCGCTTACCGTGGCAGAGGTAGAAAATATAATTCTTAGAATTAAACCAACTAACTGCCAAGGTGACCCGTGCCCAGCCCCTACTATCAAGGACTCAGCGCATGAGTTGGCCCCATTCATCACGGCCTTCATCAACTCTTCCTTTCAAACAGGAATTGTCCCGGACAATCTGAAGGACGCTTGGGTTATCCCACTGCTTAAAAAACCTTCCCTAGACCCTAACATTCCCACCAACTTCCGACCTATCACCACTGTACCATTTCTGCTCAAGATCCTAGACCGTGCCGCATACTTTCAGATCCAAAATTACTTGGAAACTAATAACTTGCTAGGTCTACGACAATCTGGTTTCCGCCCCAGACATGGGACAGAGACTGCATTATTAGACCTTAAAACTCAAATCGAGGTTCTAAAAGATCAAGGCAAACTAGCAATGCTACTACTTCTCGACCTCTCAGCCGCATTCGATCTGGTCAACCATCAGATCCTGTGCGAGCACCTCCATTCAGCTGCCAACTTCTCTTCCTCGGCTGCGGCTTGGATCAAATCTTTCCTGAGCAACAGATCCATGGGAGTCTTTGCCCCATCCGCAGCCGCGGACCCTTCCCCGATTCACTGCGGCGTTCCTCAGGGATCTTGTGTGTCACCTACACTTTATAACATTTTCACGAAACCACTCTTTGATGTGCTTGACTATCTGGGTGTCTCCTATACTAACTATGCGGATGACACACAGATACTCATCCCCATCACTGGTGATTATCTAGGTGACACCAAGGCCCTTAACGACGTCTACTTGGTCATCCAAGCCTGGATGGCCCAACATCAGTTGTGCTTGAATGATGACAAGACGGAGCTCCTGATCTTGGGCACTACACAACGCCTGAGCAGACTAGAGCCATCCTATCAGTCATTCAACATAGATGGTAATATCATTCGTGTCTCAAAAGACACCAAAACGTTAGGTTTCTACCTTGATGCCACACTCTCATTAACCCGACAAACTAATGCTGTCAGATCTGCGTCTGCATACACATGCAAACTTATCGCAGCTTGCAGACCATTCCTCACTACGTCTAACAGCGTTACGCTAGCGAGAACCCTTATTATGGCTAAAATTGATTACTGCAGTGCTCTCTATCTTGGCACCAGCCAAGAGAACCTGAACCGACTTCAAACGACACAAAACAACGCCATTCGTGCCGCTTTAAACATTCCCCGACACCACCACATCACAGAAACCAGAAGTAAGCTAAATTGGCTACCTGTCAAACAAAGAATTTCACTCAAAACACTCGCCCTTACGCACAAATGCCTAGCCAACAAAGCCCCGATCTACCTTGGTAGTCGACTGTCGCGCCACTCTTCCTCCCGACCTCTAAGAACAGCCCAATCCCACTGTCTAGCGATCCCCAGATTTAAATTGCAAAAAGCAGGGGGCTCAAGTTTCCCCGTCTTAGCTTCCAAGTTATGGAACTCCCTCCCTGTTTCAATTAGAGCGGAAGACTCTTTCAATACCTTCAAAGCCAATACTAGATCTTGGCTTTTCAACCAGCTTTAAGGCCGGCTTTGCGCTTCTTCCTGACCTACCCTGACTTGCCGACCGCTATTATCACCTATCGGCACTGAAACTACTGTACATATGTATATAAGATCCTCTTGTAAATGTATATAATGATTCTATGTTATACCTGCACCCATGTGTAAATGTTTAATGATTCTCTGTTATGCCTGCATATCTGTTAACCTTGTAGAAATTGCGCCCTGATGCCTCCGGGCCTGTTGGTTTGCGCGTTATAAATAAATAAATACAATACAATACCCTCCATACTGACTACAACTCAGTCAAAATCGATGGTACCACCATACCTGTTCTCAAACAAGTTAAAACACTCAGTGTTTACCTAGATGCCAGTTTAACTATGACGAAGCACACTAATGCCCTTGCTTCATCCACCTCCTATACAGCTACACTCATAGCCCTCAGCTGCCAGTTCCTCACCCCAGCCAACTGCACTACATTAGCCAGAGCCCTAATACTTTCCAAAGTAGATTACTGCAATGGTCTCCAATTAGGCACCTCTAAGGCAAATATATCTAAACTCCAACATATTCAAAATAAAGCCTTACGAGCATCCTTAGGACTAAGAAAATCAGACCATATCTCTCACATCAGAAGAGAGGTGCACTGGTTGCCAATCAAAGCCAGAATCACATTTAAAGCCTTATGTCTTCCTCATAAATGTATCAATAACAAAGCCTCTAGCTACCTTAACAAATCCATCACCAAAAAAGAAGCAAACAGAGCATAAAGATCAAATGCTAAATCTCTACTGTCCATTCCACATTACAAGAGTAGCAGTACTGGGGGAAAAAGCTTCCCAGTCCTGGCACCCACTCATTGGAATACCCTTCCTATCAATATGAAAAATGAGTCCTCCTTCCCCATCTTCAAGAAACTATTTAAAAGCATGGCTATTTAACAGACTCTAACCTAGTAGGTCTATATTTCAGTTTCCTCTTACACTATGTCATCAAGCAATTTATTTAGCCCTCTTTTAATAAGATGTAAATATGCCTGCCACTCTACCCTCTGTATTGATATCTGAATTTTCATGCATGTATTGACAAAGAATTGCTTGTACATAGGTGGTTTAATTGGCTTGTAACTGTTCTTCTAATTATTGTATAATTATTTCTAATAATGCCTGTAAGCACTTATTAAAAACTGTCTGTAACTACGCCGGGTCTGAGCATGTAACAAATCCAATAAGTAAATAAATAAACAATGTGTCTATGTACACCTTCATGCATGTGTCTGTGCATTTGCACTTCTATGCCAGTGACTTGTTTCTGTGGATGCAATCATGATGTTGACAGCATTTTTGGAAGTGATTGTGCAGCACTATTCTCACATTCCTCATGGTCAGTGTTTTGTTTTGTGTGGGTGCACGTGCTGCTTGGCCACATGCATTGTTGGTGCTTCTGCACTCTGGGGATTTATGTTCTCCGACACCTGGCACACTGACCGTGTTGATGTATCCTTACTGCCACCCTTCTACTCCCCCAGTCCCTATGTTGCATACCGTGCGCTGCAGGTGTTCTCCCTCTGCACACTACTCCTAAATCCACTTCCTTCTCCACTTACATGTCCCGTCCAGCCAGGCCACTGATCACCATGTCCCATTCACATTGATGGGCATGTAGGCACAACCTACACTGTAGCGCTTCACAACATGGCTCTGGTGAATCTGTTGTGGACATTTGTGTGCATTGACTCCACAGGACATGTTTGTCGCACTTGATGCATGTTGGCTTTGAAAGATATGTACATGTTTACCTCTGACTGCTTCTGTGTTACCTATAAAGGTGACTTTTTGTACATGTGCTTGTACTGTTGGTTATCATCACTGGTGTGTATTACACATTTTCTGTTTTAAAATTTTACTTCATGTTAACTGCCACAGTCTGTGGGTGTACATTGCATGACACAATGTAGTTGCATGCATGTCTAACATCCTCCACTTCCCACCACTTGGATTTATCTGGTGTCCCTGTGTCAGGGTCAAGTGAGCCCTGGAATCCATGCACACTTACTCAGGGGTGTGGTGTGTTGAGGGGGTGAATGTACAGATGAATGTCCATTCGCTGTGTTGTTGTCACGACCTGGGGCGAATTGGCATGTGTGGAACCATTTGAAAAGAGGTCCGCCATTGAATGTTCCATCACGTACTTTGCTGCATCGTGTGCAGGTCTAGTTTTTGTTTTTCGCTTCGCGTCCGACGCCGGTTGTTATCTACTGTCACTTCCGGCTCGCGGACGCGTTGCAACGTCCTTAGACTTTTTTCCTCTTGCTGTTGCCTTCGCTCCTGTGTTCTTCCGTCCAGTGTTTTGCCCGCCTACCTTCTTTCCCTTGCTTTTTGCTAATTTTACCCTTGTTTTCTCTTTCCGCCTTCTTGTTCCTGCAGTCTCTCTCTTTTCCAGTTCTTCCGCTTCCTTTTCCGTTCCTGTCCTGTCTTAGTTTTCCCAGTCTGTTCCTTTTCCCATTTCTTTTTCCTTCCTTGCCTGCCCTTGGATTGCCTCCGCTCAATCCTTTGTATCGATCTACTTACCAGTGTACCTGACCTTTGCTTGCCCTCGTATTTGCTTCTGCGGGACCCACTTGTGCTGTTTGCTTACCTGTGTACCAGATACTGTACCTGTCCTCGGATTTCTGCTGCTCAACCTCTGTGTGACTTTTGCTTGCCAGTATTACCGTACCCTTGTCTGCTCTCAAACTCCTAACTCCTCAAGCGATTACTGCTTCGGGGTGTACCCGGGAACCTAGGACTTACCTTCGTCCACTCTTGGAGACTTTGTTGTTCTTTTTTGTGCCTCTGGCTTTTTCCCCATATCTGGCTACCACGGAGGATTCCCCACAGCCCACCTATATGGTGACACTGTGGCGTCCTTCCGTGGGCGCCCTTATCTACATAAAAAAAAGGAGAGACCCAAGTCTAAAGGGAGAAAGAAGCCGGAACCCAAGTGGAAAAGTAAAGGTGAGGAGGAAGGGGAGGGGGGAGATACGGAGTCCTCATTTGAAGAAGAGGATGTAACAGACCAGCAATACAGTTTGCAACGCCCCGAAACCAGCATGGCTACTCCACAACAAATACAGGAACTGGTGGCAGCAGTCCAGAATCTTAACCTGGAAGTCCAGAATCTCAAGAGTGCAATGCTACCCTACAACAACGGATGGCCGAGAGGGAACAGCCTTCGACAGATCTACCTCCACTTCCTTTGGTATCGGGAAAATTTGATTGCACACCAAAAAAGGTGAAAGAGTTTTTGGATGCTAGTAACTTGCATTTTTCATTCCGAGCTCAGGCTTATTCATCCGATCATGCCAAAGTAGGGTTCATGATCACACACATGACCGGAAATGCTCTGGCATGGGCCACCCCATTAGTCAACCAAACTGATACAGTACTGCAGGATTATAGCGCCTTTAAAACTCCGATTCAGCAGACTTACCTACGTACTGAAAGTACTTATTTGGCTTCCGAAGACCTTCTGGAAATCAAACAAGGAAGTACCGACCTACTGTCCTACATTACTTCCTTTAAACAAATAGCGGCTGAAGCCGGATGGCAGGAACAAGCACAATATGCCATTTTTTGGAGAGGTCTGAGAGAAGATTTGAAAGATGAACTGGCCCGAATAGCTCAACCTCCCACATTTGCTGAGCTAGTTACCGCCACGCTCCGCATTGACTTTCGTTTAGCGGAACGTCGAGCTGAAAGAAAGAAAACCAAAAATTATGGCTCTTCTCCCCTGGAAACCCTTCCTCCTCTGCAGTCATCCACCTCACGAATACCCCAAGATGAGCCTATGCATATAGGTACCACCCGCGCCCCTCTTATCCCTGAAGAACGTAAGAGGCGCAGAGATGGGAGTTTATGTATGTGCTGCGGGGCATCTATACATTTGCTCTGGGATTGTCCAGATGTCCCACCCAGGCGCTCGGGAAACGATCGACCTCGGTGAGTGTTGGGACTCACTACCGAGGGGCTAATTCCGGTCCTTATGCCACTCTCTCTGTCACTTCCTCTGACAGGTCAGAGGATTCTTGTCTCATGGTTGTTGCTGTGACTCTACATCTTGGAGGTTCCGAAATACAGTCCCAATCCCTGCTTGACTGTGGAGTGGCCGGGAACTTTATTGATACCCAGTGGGCTGAGCAAAAAGGATTGAACTGTATTGCCAAAACAGAAGGTAGAGGGTGTACATGGTGAACCCTTAAGCTTAGGCCTGATTACCCATACCACAGAGGAGCTCACCATGTCTATTCAACAACATTCTGAACGCATCATCTTTGACATTATTCGAGCTGCACACTTCCCTCTTATCCTTGGTATTGGTTGGCTACGCAAGCACAATCCCACCATAAATTGGACTAAGAACCTTTTAAGTTTCCATTAATCTCTCTGCAAGGCCGAATGTCTACCCGAACCAAAGTTTGAGACAGTAAAGACAGTGTGCAGCTCTGAGTCAAGAGTCGTTCATTGTCTGCCTAATCATCTAAGGGATTAAGCTGAAGTGGTGGCTGAGAAGGTTCCTTTGGAGTTACCACCTCACAGACCTGAAGATTGCTGTATTGAACTCAACCCAGGAGCCCTGGTACCTTTATGCCGCATGTTTCCTCTATCAGTGGAAGAGAAGCAATATATCAGGGAATACTTAACAATCTTGCCAATGAATTGATCCGCCCTTCGAAATCTCTGCTGGAGCCTAATTATTCTTCATCACCAAAAAAAGGACTCAAGAGCTACGACCTTGCATCGACTACAGGGGCTTAAACAAGGTGAGCATTAAAGATCGGTATCCCATGCCACTTATAACAGATATTATCCAAGCTGTCCAAGGATCAACCATTTTCACTAAACTCGACTTGCGCAATGCTTATCATCTGCTCCGGATTCAGACGGGAGATGAATGGAAGACCGCCTTTCGCACCCCTTTCGGCCTCTACGAGTACCAAGTGATGCCCTTTGGTTAGTTAATGCTCCCTTAATATTCCAACATTTTATGGATCGTCTTTTCTCTGATTTACTGAGTCACATGACCATTATCTCCCTCAATGACATCTTGGTATTCTCTCGCACTCAAGAAGAACATATCAGGCACGTTAAGAAAGTCTTTCAGAGATTACGTGATAACCATCTTTCCGTAAAACTCAACAAATGTGTATTTTCCGCCTCCTCCATCTCTTATTTGGGGTTCATACTTTCCCCTGAAGGCATTTCAATGGATCCTCAGAAGGTCGTATCCATCCTAGATTGGCCCTCACCTAAGACTGTTAAGGATGTCCAGAGATTTCTTGGATTGGCAAACTTTTACCGGCAGTTCTTTCCTATTTTTTCTCAACAGGTCTTACCCATCACTACTCTCCTTAAGAAGTCCTCTACCCCATTCTGTTGGTCCCAGAATGCCGAAGACAGCTTTATTCATCTCAAATAATCCTTTTGCTCTGCATCCATTCTGCAACAGCCAGATCAACATCTCCCTTTCATCTTAGAAACTGATGCTTCTGCTGTGGCCGTAGGGGTAGTCCTGCTGCAAAGACACCAGGATAAGGAACATCCGGTATCCTACTTCTCGAAGACACTTAACGCCAGCCAAAAGAACTATTCTGTCATTGAACGCGAACTGTTAGCCATGAAATTGGCTTGTCTGGAATGGCGCCATTTGCTTCAAGGAGGTGAACACCCCTTTACCATCCGGACCGATCATAAAAATCTGCAGGTCTTACAACAGTTCAAATGCTACAATACCCGTCAGGCGAGATGGGCTAATTTCTTTGCACAGTTCAACTTTAACATCACATACATACTAGGCGAACAGAACTTGGTTGCAGATGCCCTTTCCCGACGCAGTGATTACTCCTCTGAAACTGAACATACTAAAGAGATGATGTTCCCAAAAACCATGAGGATTGGAGTACTATCCACCTTCCTTCAGCAAGTAAGAGAAGAGTCCGGAGGACACTTTTAGGTAGAACAACATCACAAGAAGATCAACTATGACATTCAGGACAGACTCTACCTTGTTAAGGGGAAACTGTATCTACCTACACAAACTCTAAGGAAGATCGCATTGACTTGGTTCCATGATTCCAAGATCGCAGGTCATCGAGGCAGTAAGGGTACGCTAGACTATCTTCAAAGACACTTCTTCTGGCCAGGTATGAAAGAAGACACAAATATGTCCAGTCATGTACCACTTGCCTCTGCAACAAGGCACCGACTCAAAGACCTTTGGGATTATTGGAGCCATGTGCCATACCTACGAGCCCCTGGAGTACCATTTCGACAGATTTTATTGTCGAATTACCCAGATCCCAAGGGTGTTTTTGCATAATGGTTGTTGTTGATTCTTGGCTAATTTTTCACCCTTATATTCACAACAAAAAGAGTACTGGTACGGCAAGGATTGGCCCATGAATGGTATAAATGAATTAGTACCATATCGGTCCAATACCTGTATAACCTCATTGGTTATATAAAACACACCACCCAATTGTATATAATAGAGTCATAACCATTCATAACAATTGAAAACACATTTAATGTGGAAAATTCATACATATAATTGAATCAAACATGTCATTCACATTCTTAACAGTGGATAAAATCTTTCAAACCATATATTAACGAGTTGACCTATGAGAAATGAAGAAAACAAAATCAAAAACTAAACCAAAAAGAGAAAGGAAGAACCCGGACCAAATCCGGACATAAACAAGAGTTCCTTGTCATTTAGGCATTACATTTTTCCTACACAAATAAGAACAGAGAAATACACAGTGAAATTACTCTGGAAGTCAATACAATATTTCTAACTGCATTATTACCGTAAATTGTAAACATCAAGTGTACCAAAAGGAAAATCATTTTTTGTTTCCAATGAATTGATTAATTTTTCACCCTCGCCAGGGATTCCCTCAGCTACTGAGATGGCTGAGGTCTTCCTAAAAGATGTGTTCCGACTACATTGTATACCACCAAAATTATCTCGGATCGTGGTAGCCAGTACACTTCCCGATTTTGGAAAGCCTTTTGTGAAGCTTTGGGGATAGAAAGAGCATTGACTTCAGTTTTCCATCCCCAATCCAATGTGCAAACCGAACGTCTTAACGGCACCCTTGAACAGTATCTTCGATGTTTCATAAATCAGCAGCGTGATAACTGGGTCAGACTCCTTCCCACGGCAGAATTCTCTTATAACAACTCCATCCATTCCACTCTAGGGATGAGTCCTTTTTTCTGCACTTATGGGTACCACCCACGTTCTGTTCTACCCCTGGCGGGCCTTTCCTCAAACGTTCCCTTAATTGATTCTTCCCTCACACTCATTCATGAGGCCCACGATAAGGCCAAACAGAGTCTCCAGGAGGCTCGAGATCGCAACAAGACCCAGGCTGATAAACACCCTAGACCTGTCCCAGTTTGGGAGGTAGGATCTCAAGTAATGTTTTCTACTAAATATTTACCCTGATGGGTACCCCCTTCCAAGCTGTCCCCTAGATTCATCGGGCCTTACAAGATCACCCATAAGATAAACCCTGTGGCTTTTTGTCTCCAACTCCCGGTGAGTCTACAAAGAGGCCATCCAGTGTTTCACACCTCCCAGTTAAAACCCTTCCAGGTCGATAAATGGGCACATGTCTCCCAAAACACCCATTTACCCCCTGCTTCTTCCAAGGAAGAATATGAGGTCGCACAGATCAGCGACTCTAGATATCGTCGGGGAAGGTTGGAATACCTAGTGCATTGGAAGGGATATCCCTGGTCAGAGAATTCGTGGAAACCCAAATCTCATATAAATGCTCCGCTTTTGTTGCGTAAGTTTCACCTGAGTCATCCGGGCAAACCTGGGGGAGTGTGCATCAGGAGGGGCCATACTGTCATGACCTGGGGGAATTGGCGTGTTTGGAACCATTGGAAAAGAGGTCCGCCATTGAATGTTCCATCACATACTTTGCTGCGTCGTGTGCAGGTCTAGTTTTTGTTTTTTTGCTTCGCGTCCGATGCTGGTTGTTATCTACTGTCACTTCCTGCTCTCGGACGCATTGCAACGTCCTTAGGCTTTTTTCCTCTATCTGTTGCCTTCACTCCCGTGTTCTTCCGTCCAATGTTTTGCCCGCCTGCCTTCTTTCCCTTGCTTTTTGCTAATTTTTCCCTTGTTTTCTCCCTCTGCCTTCTTGTTCCTGCAGTCTCTCTCTTTTCCAGTTCTTTCGCTTCCTTTCCCGCTCCTGTCCTGTCTTAGTTTTCCCAGTCTGTTCCTTTTCCCATTTCTTTTTCCTTTCTTGCCTGCCCTTGGATTGCCTCTGCTCAATCCTTTGTATCAATCTACTTGCCAGTGTACCGGACCTTTGCCTGCCCTCGGATTTGCCTCTGCTCGACCCACTTATGCTGTTTGCTCACCTGTGTAAAAGATACCTGTCCTCGGATTTCTGCTGCTCAACCTCCGTGTGCCTTTTGCTTGCCAGTATTACCGTACCCTTGTCTGCTCTCGAACTCCTGACTCCTCAAGGGATTACTGCTACCCGGGAACCTAGGATTTACCTTCGTCCACTCTTGGAGACTTCGTTGGGGTTTTTTGTGCCTCTGGCTTTTTCCCCGTATCTGGCTACCACGGAGGATTGCCGACAGCGCACCTATACGGTGACACTGTGGCGTCCTTCCGTGGGTGCCCTTATTTACATAAAAAAAAGGAGAGACCCGAGTCTAAAGGGAGAAAGAAGCCGGAACCCAAGTGGAAAAGTAAAGGTGAGGAGGAAGGGGAGGAGGGAGAGACGGAGTCCTCATTTGAAGAAAAGGATATAACAGACCAGCGTGACAGTTGTCCAACAGGAGTATATGTTGACTGATGTAGGGTATGGGTATATGCTTTCAGTGCCTTAGTTGTGTGGAAGTGGGTTCCATGTGTCTTGTTGTGTAATGCATTAATGGTGGGTTGTTGCCTTGGTTTGTTTGGAATAGCACTACTGATTGACCCTACACATGTGCCTATTATTTGCCAGTCTGTCCTTCACCGCCCACCACTTTTGTCCTTCATGGTCTCTATGTGTGGATGTTTTCCTTCTATGTGCCTTCCATGATCTCATGCCATGATGCTATGTCCAGAGGTATTTATGTCACTATCATCCTCCATAGGACAACATCTATTTGCCCTCATCCACAGTGATGTTGGGCACGCCTATCATCCCCATCTCCAACCCAGACGGTGTACTCCTTGCTATGGTTTTCACTTGCCCCCCCCTCTGTCTCTCTCTCTCTTTTGTGCTACTCTCCACTCCTATGCAATTCTCAATCTGTACCCTGTATCTCTCATGCACCCTGTGGTCCTTCTGCACTGGATGATCAATGCTTGTTTTCTGATTCCTTAAATGGTTGTCATGGATCACTACTGCCTTTAAGTTTTTGCAATGTGCCTTGCATGGTGCACCATGGGATTACAGCGGCATGTTGACAGCTGCTGGATGCATGTCAATGCTACCTTCGATTCAATGCACATTTGACCCAATGCAATTGTGTCGCAGTGAAGTCTGCATTACCTTGCACTTTCCGGTTGCCTGCTCCCTTTTGTGTGCATTTTTCTTTTGTCTCTGTTTCTCATTGCTTTGTCATATCTGCTTGAGTGTTTCATGCCAGTTACCTTGGTGCCCAGCCTTCCGGTCTGACATCTTCCTCTGTGAACTGCCAAGATCCTGTTTCAGTGCAATTGGTGAGTATGTGGGTTCAGATGGTCTGGGCTTCGCCTTATCAGCTCTCATGTCAATGTTCACTGCACTGTTTTAGGGCTATGCTGACAATGGCATGCCATGTCATAGCATGGGAAATACTGACAGGGTGATCCAGATTTTTATTAATCTCAGTGATGTGCTTTTTGTGGGTCAGATCATTGTCGTGCTGACTGTTGCCAGATGTGTGTGTTGAGTATGTGCCATCAGATTGATAATGGGGTAGATGTTACATGGCCATCACTGCATGGTGCTTGGGTGCTCAGGTAGTGTGTGGGTAGTAGTATGTCAGTGTGTGTGTTTTGTGTGTCCGATTTACATGCAGTTTGCAGATCTGTCTCCATGTGTGCCAGGACACATGTTGATGGTCGGCATGTGAGTTGTTTGTATTTTTTGCATGTCATCCAGGGAGAAGGTATTGCTGTGTGTTTGGGTGCATGGATGTGTTGGCTGCTTGCAGTTCCATTCGTCGTGATGTGATGGATGAAGGGATTGAGTGGATACTTGCAGTCGATTGCATGCACAGGAAACAGGTAGGAAGTGCCTTTCTCTCGCAGTGCACTTTTGTTGCTCTTTGGTTGTTAATATTCAAAATGACTACTTTGATGTCACTCAGTATTGTGTGCATTGTTGTGGTCAGGGAATGTGTTAGCCAGTGTAAGTGTTGGGTCCAGGGCTTTCCTTGCATGGGTTAATTGACTTCAAGATAGTACTCTGCCTTACTACTTGTGGGATCATGTGTGAGGTTTGGTGTCTACGTGCAGTACAGTTGTTGTCAATGTGACAGTCGTCAGGTATTTAGTCTATGGTGATGTGTTGTTTTTGGTGTACTACATGTACACTGTCATTTGCCGTTGCTGTGACTGTGTTGGTGATTGGTGCAATGCTATGCTGCTTATGGTCATGACTCACAGTTGATTTTGCTATGGAATGTCTACGTTACTTGCGGCATCTGTGACTGTGTCCATTTGGGTGTGTCAATCACTTTGTCTCACTTGTCAATTGTGTCCTGTTCAGTGCGTTTTTTAAAATATTTATTTTATGTATTTATTGGTCATTTGTTAGGTGCTTATTCAATTAGCAAAACGTTTTCAAAGTGCCCACAGGGCAACAGGGTGGGGACAGGGGAAGGTAGACAACTAATACAACAAAGATAAATAACTGAATTAATAGTACAAACAAATAATGAAAATAACAGGGAGGGGAAACAAGCCTACTATGCCCTGTGAGTGTTCAGAATGTGCAAGTGCAGAGGGGAGGGAGTAAGGGATACGTGTTCTGGTGCTCATGGAGAAGTGCTCGGGTGAAGTGTAGTGAAGAGAAGAACATAAGTGCATCCTCCCTTGGGGAGGGTGAGCCTAATTAAGTGCAGTAAATAGACAGCAGCTAGGATGAGAAATGCAGGGGGCCAGGGCCCCGAGGATACATAAGTGCCCTGCACATCAGTCATGCTACTGTATGATTAGCAGAGAAGAGAGGAGGAGAATGAAGAATTAAAGAGAAAGGTAATAAGTATTTTTCGGAACTTACAGAGGTCCTGCTCAATACACAGATGGAAGGGAGGCTATTCCACAGGAGGGAGCCGAGGAAAGTGATCGACCACCAGCTCTCTGTTTATAAAACTCAGAGAGTTGGTGCCAGAGGAGTGCAGGAGTCTAGGAGGAGAGTATTTGTTCAGGAAGCTTTGAAGATAGAGTGGTCCCCGGCCCCAGATAATCTTGTGGATGATACAGAGGGATTTGAATTTAATCTGTGCTGAGACAGGGAAACTGTGAAGACATTCTAGGGCAGGAGAAATGCAGTCCCTGGGTTTGAGGCCAAGGATACCATAGGGGTGCATTGTCTTCATATTAGCTGCAGGTATGTCATGTTTGAATCCTAACATCACTGCTTTTGCACTCACAGCAACAAGAATACATTTGTGCCTGTAATGCACATACTCACACAGGTGTGCAATCCTATTGGGGGGATTGGTGGAAATGATACTTTTGGAGTCCATGAATGCCTAGCTGCTCATAATTGATAGTTGACAAGTTGATTCATTTATCTGTGGTGACACATATTCTGGATGATCATTTCTTGGACATTAGTGATGTTTTTGTGCCTCAGGGGTGGTTTCACTCCATGCTCACCATGGTGTAACTTGTGATCGTAGACCCGATCTATAACGCTCAGTTATCCCCGTTTCATAAGGCACCTAGTCAACCGCCACTGTGTTATTTTGAGCTTCAACCCGTGTGAACCCCTCTGCTATACCACTGTCTCCTTGCCTCATGCTTATGAACTGCACTCTATCACATGTATACCATTTGTTAATCCACGGGATAATGTTTACTATGCTAACTGTAATATTCCTCATCATGTTCTCTTTAAATTGGGTTGTCATAGGCATCACCCCATTCCCTGCCCAACGCCGTTCCTACCGGCAACACCTGCCTTCCTGCCCCCCAGTACAGCCCTGTGGTACCCCAATCACTGCTAAGAGTCTTAGTTTACTCCTAGCTATGCGTCTTTCATTAGGCCACACTTTTTGCATACTGTTTTATGTCTAATGGATGCACACAATTTTGCCCTCTCAGGGACATATTGTCAGGGGGCTTTTGTGTGCACGGAGGATTGGCCCATGATCATCATTGAATGGCATCTTGGATGTGGCTTGAGCGTGTGCACTCCACAGAGGCAGGATTTTAGTTAAAGTAGGATTGCACCAGCTGAGTACATGCAACCTCTCCACATGCCCTTTGGCCAACCATGCGCAAGGGTCATGCCTGTGGGTGTGGGTAGTGCCAGACCAGCGTGTCCACTGGGACACCATGCCGTGTGTTGATATTGTGCAGGACACAAGCTGCCACAATGATCCTGCACTCAACTAATGGTACATATAGCAACACACCACCAGAGTGGTTGAGGGAGCGGAAACATGACTTAAGCACTCCGAATGTGACTCCACTATTCCCCTAGCCGCTACATGGGCTGTACTGTACCTTACCTCAGGGGGTGTTGTGGGATTTCATATGGGCCCCATCATGAATGTGCTCAGCGGGTAGGCACTGCCCCCGTTAAATGTATACATGTTTGTCATTATCATTTGTTGCCAGTGTCTATTGATAAGTGCGCAATGTGCATGCATGTGCATGTCCGTTCATACTCACCAATTACCCTTGCATTCCCATGCTTGCCAGCTATCAGTTTCCGATGTAGTGGTGACATCCGGAATATATAACTGTTTTGTGTGCCTCCTGGATAGTTGGCATGCACATCAGTTATGATACCTTTGGCATAGCACACAACCTGAACATTGATTAAGTGCCAATGTTTGCGGTTGCGGTATATGTGCTCTGTTGCTTTGGGGTGATGTAGCACAACATGGGTGCAATCTATTGCACCAAGCACTTGTGGGAAACGTGCCACAGTATAAACGTCCTGCATGACTATTTGCCTTTCTACCGGGGTTCTTTGCATATAAATGTGGAGTGCACAGCAGGTTGTGAAGTTAGGCATATCAGCACCTGGTGTAGGCAGTGTGACTGTGTGGCATGGGAGATGCTGCCTACTATGGCATTGGCCCACTGCAAGGATCCAGTTGCCAGGAAATGTAAGGCAGTGAGCACTTTTGTAGGGGGCTAAGGGCCTGGGAGCACATGGTGGGTGATGTTAGCCCATCTTCCCACTCCATGACCAGGTCTAGGATGACATTGGGGGGAGAGCTATACCTGCCATACACCTGGTCATCCAGCATCCCGAAGAGGGTGGTATGTGGGTTGGAGATGCGGGCCCTGGCCATCCTCCTCCTGCAGTGTCCATGCACGTGTTTTGTGGTGTGTTTTGCGTGCTTTATAGATGCGTGTTGACGTTTACGGCTACAATCAGATGGGGGGAGTCTACCAGGATTTGCGTGAACTTTGTTGCCACCTGACGTTCAGAGTTTGAATCCATGAATACGTGTTTATTTGCACTGGAATGGGTGTGCCATTGCTTGACAGTGGACCGTCCTTCAACATGCCCACATTTTCACGTGTTATTCCTCATTCTGCATGCTCAGCCCCCTATTATGCTTGCTCCATAGGCCCAGCCCACACTCGGCTTGGAGTATCGCAGAAGGTGTTTCTGCGCTCGCAGCGACGTGCCAGTCCAGCGTGAAATCCATGCAAGTCCAGGAAAAGTACCATGCATTCGATTCCATTAATTGATAAAGGCGGATTTGCGCTCATTTGTGTGTGCAAGTCTCCTATTTTCTGTGCAGATAATTCCATTAATTGGGGCCATTGTGTTTAAATTAAGGATCCGGCGGTGGCAGTTAAGGGGCAGGTGAATGTCTGCGGTCCTCCTGTCATTGTCTAGTCCTTACTGTATTTGCAGACCTAAGGGTTTTATGAAACATGAACTTGAAAGACTGCAGTGCCAGGAAATGGAAAGTACAGACCACCATTTCTTCTTATTCAGTATACTGGGGGGTAGGTTGAGAGGCATTTTCTATCTCACAATCACTTGAATATGTGCAGTGCCTATCAACATTTGTCAGGCTTTTGTCAGCTGATAGATATACAATCCCTGGTTGTTTGTGTATGGAATATGTCTGAGTGTCTCAGGCAGCTATTCAGCCCCTCGCATATGGCTCACACACACAGCCACAAAATAAAGAGGAGTCCGGGGAAGTGGTGTTGAGACAGAGCTCCATAACCTGACTTTCAGAAATCTGCGGAACCCATGAATAAGATTATTGGGGGAGAAGTCAATGAAATAGAGAAAAGGAAAGATAAAAGGTGAGAGGAAGATTCCTGTTGAAAATATAGAAATGTTAATGCTTTACAAGTCTTTTTCTGTCTGCTGCTGAGAAATGCAGGTAGGAGTCTGTAGAAACAGATGCCTTGAGACGAAGAGTGTGGGTGGTGGTCGCTGTACCACTGCCCAGTAAGCAGCCCCTCACCTTATATCTTATATATTCTGGTGCTGACTGCTCAGCCCTTTTTCTAAAGTCTGATACGAAATGCATTATACTTGTACACTGCTTGTGCAGCCTCATATACCAAAACAATGATTACTCATAGACGATATACTACAAGTCATTCTCTATTCAGCTTTGAAAGTAACCAACTGCAATATCATGTTGTGCTACTCTAAACAAAAGCGCGCACTTAAGACACTAGCCAACAATAGGGGGAAAAGATGTACACAGAGAAATAATGAAAAGAGAGAACAGGCAACGCAACCTTCTCCTTTCAGCAAACAAGTAAAGACTTCTTGTTGGTCCCAGAGGTAAAAATATGTTCTGCCCAAAACACCTCAAAACTATGCATAATATAGCAATCACCTCTGTGTTGGGGGAAGACATGGCCGGTAACTGCCTTCCAGCCTGAGCCTAGGCAGGCCCGAGAGAAGCGAAGGCTGTGGACCGTTTCTACCCATGGCCGCCCCCCAATTCTGGGGTGATAGCCATACGCCCTGCGGGGTTCATTGGGCTGAAAATGGTTTCTTTATTTTTTGGGGGAGATTGGCTGCGCGTATTGTGCCACGCCAATTCCAACAAAACAAAAAAAAAATTTGGAGGCTGTCAAAGGAAAAGGGAATAAGTCCCTTTTCCATTTTTATGTCTGTCGCAGGTGGGAGGAGTGTCGGGACTGGAGTTGAAGAGGTGGGGCGTTGGGGAAAACAAAACAATATGGCGCCTCAGGCAGTTGGAAACATGTATTCCCGCCCGCTATTCCAGCCACCTGATTGGCTGAGCGCCTCTTCCACGGGTGGGATTTATGGATATCAACTAAAACATTCCTCATCTGGTGCATCCATGGAGACCCAGGGGCTTGATTAGGCCAGTACTGCTCCTGTATCAACAGACCTAAATATGATCAAAATGGTCTGGGTGCAGCATCTAAGGTTATTTGAAATATGCTCACAAACCCAATAGAAGGATAAGGTGATGGATGACTTTCCACATTTGTTTATAAGCAGTACTTTTCTTTCTACACGCAGTGGAGGAACTAATAAAAAAAGAATTCCACAAAAATGTGAAATTCACTAAGTTTGGAATGACACAATGACATATCAGAGTGTTACTGTGTTTTGGTACATAAACTCATCACCCTTATCCTGGTGCAAAATTTCTCCATGAAGTGTTCTCCAATGTTGGATAGTATGTGCAAAATACTGCATAGTAGGTCATTTTGTTTCTGTCTTTAGTTTATTTTCGATTATGTTATGTAATGATTGCATATGTCCAGGTGGACTGAGAGGTCTGTGGTGGGTTGTAATCAGATGGGTAAAAAGCAACTTTACATGTGTGCTTTGTTTAAAGTGTTTCTTTATGCTGCAGTAACACTGTGTTTTTGGTAGTTGTAAGCTCTTAATTATGATCCTTAAGAAATAGGCAGTGAACACGTACTGTAGGGTCAGGTAATCCACAACTCTGTTGCTGTTTTGGCCTACACATTTTATGAGGCCTATCCAGAATACTCACCACTAAGGGATCATGGGAGTGGTAGGCCAAAGAATCTGTAGAGCCCGGGTTGTATACGCCTGCTGCATATCAAAACCATGCATGTCTGTCTCCTAAGTATCCTCTAATGTTAGGTGTTTCTGTGTCTGTCTACGGTACTGTGAAATAGGTCATTTTAACCCTGCTTCATGCGAGCACTGTAGTCTGATGTGAGCCAAAAAACAATGTTAGTTTGCGTGTAGTATTTATTAGCATTGTTTATCTACAGTAGAGTAATGATAGGTTTTAAACCCATTTTAAGCTGTCACCCATATTTCATGATATGAATATGAGAAAGCTAGTGTTGTTTGCAGAATTTTGGATTGAGACAGACATGCAGTTCATAGACATGCTCCTCATCAACAAAACATCCATCACAATAGAACATTTCAACAGTGTGGTCTTTCAGTAGAGAGGACAATGGTGTTATAGACACATCCTTCTTCACAGAGAATGTTGGCTGTGGTAGTTGGTCCCAAATGTAAACATTTTCTATGCCAGTACACCCCAGAATTATGCATGATTATGTTCAGGTCATAACGTTCATTTTTGAACTTCATTCCATAAAATGGACAGTTTATTTATTTATTTTGACATTTGTATATCACACATACCCCAGAGGCTTGTAGCAGCATGTTACAGTCATTGCATAGAACGGTCACATGGGTAGCAGATTACACATTATAGCGTTATCTTACGTTAGTTACAGGTCATTTGAAGCGATAATTAGTTACATTAGTTACAGGCAACATCTGAATCGAGTGAATAAATGGTGGAATACAGAGGATAGAGACATGATAACATACGTAGCAACTGTTAGCTGCCTGTGATACCACCAGCCTTATGTTAGATGAGATTTTGGGTGAAAAGCCAAGTTTTAAAGCCTTTGCGGAAGGACCCTAGTGATGGGTCTGTCCTCAAGGCTAAGAGCATGGAGTTCCACAGTTTGGCTGCAAACACCGGGAAGCTGGAGCCGCCTGCGTTTTGCCGTCTGAACTTGGGGATAGTGACAAGGCCAGCGTAGGTAGAGCGGGTAGGTCTATTGTACTGGATTTTCAAAACTTGACTTATCAGGTAAGCCAGGGCGCTATTGGAGAGGCATTTGTGTGTAAGTGAGAGGGTTTCAAATCTGATCCGATCTTGTACCCGAAGCCAATCGATGTTACAACTGGCTGAGGAGATGTGTTCATGTTTGGGGTGTTGAGTGCTGCTCTAATAGCATTGTTTTGCACAATTTGTAGTTTGTTAATGTTTCAGGCATTAGAACCAGCACAAAGGACCAGCAGTAATCAACCCTTGATAAGATTGGTGCTCTGGCCAATGTGATGCAGTTATATGTGGATAAAAAGGGTCTGCTGGCTCTGATCAGTTTGGAGGTGTAGGCTGCTGAGGAGACTATAGTGTTGACTTGCCTTGTTAGGGTGATTGAAGAGTCAATGTAGACGCCTATGGTTTTTTCCTCCTTGGCTACAGTTATGATGTTGCCGTCAATGTTGAATGATTTGTAAGGTTGGGGTGAATTATTCAGTGTAGAATGGCTACCGATGATGAGTAGTTCAATTTTCTCATCATTGAGACATAGATGATTTTGCGGCATTCCATGCTTGGATGGTGAGGTATATTTTGTTTAACAGGTTGGAATCACTGCCATATGTTCCGGTAATTTGTAAGAGTATTTAGGTGTCATACGCGTCATCTGCGTAATTAATTTACGCAACACCCAATTTGTCTAGGCTGTTAAAAAGAGGCTTAATAAACACGTTATACAAAGTTGACAAGACAAATGAGTCTTGGGGCACTCAACAGGAAACCAGGGCTGGTTCGGCTGCAGCCGAGGAGAACAGGACTCTCATCGTATGATTAAAGGGGAATAACTCAATCCACTCTAGGGCTTTGGTTGAGAAATGAGCAGTTAGTGCAAGGTGTTGGAATAGAATATTGTGGGTAACTATGTCGAATGTAGAAGGAGAATCACTAAATCCCCTTTGTCTTTGATTTGGTCCATTTGGATTTTGAGGTCTAGAAGTGATGTTTCCATTCCGTGGCCAGGGCAAAGCCTGACTGTCGGAGGCCTAGGAGATTGTTGGATTCTAAGAATATTTGTATCTGTAGGTAGGCTACTCTGTCAAGTATTTTCAGGAGAAATGGAACCGTGGTGATGGGCCTGTAGTTAGAAGAGACATTGGTGTCCAGTGTATGTTTCTGAGCAATTGGAGTACCCAGGATTCTTTTAGGTTATCAGGAACTTTGCTGGAGGAGAAGGAGTTACTGATCAGGGTTGTGATGAAGGGCGCTAGCTCATTGATGCAGTGTTTAATGAGGGTAGCTGGGCATATGTCACCTTAGCATATTGAGGGCTTCAATCCTTTGATGATTTTTATGGTTTCTGTGGTGGACACAGGAGTGAATTCAAATTTGTGGGCGATAGGCTGTGACACCATGGAAGAGTTGGTTGGTAGGGTGTCTCAGGTGAATTTAGCTTTCTTGGCTTTTATTTTGTTTTGGAGAAGGGTTATTTTGTCCGAGTGGGCATTTTGAATGTTTGAGCACCAAGGCTGATCCTTGAACCAGTGATTGGGTATTGGAGTGGTATAGTCAAGCTCCCAAGTATGGAGAAGAGTTCCCTAGTGCCCGAGCATTTTCAATTCTCTGGTTGTATGAGTTACCCTTGGCTTTGATGGTTACTTCTTTGTATTCGATGGCTAAGGTATTGAAGTGGGACTTGTTTGCGTTTGAGGGTGTTTTTTTCCAAATGCAGTTGGCCTTTCTTTTTGCAGAGCGCAAGGTTTTGAGGTTCACAGAGAACCAAGAGTTAGCGTGAGCTATAGATTTCATTTTCCAGATGTCCAGGTGAGCAACTTTGTTGATGGCAGCTAGGACGGTTTTGTTGTAGACGGTCACCATGGAGGTAGGATTGGAATTAGTAAGTGGATGGCTAGTTATTGGTAGTAGCAGGGGCAGCATGTTGTCTGGGTTGAGGTTCCACTGGCTTCTTGATGGCATGGCCGAGGTAAGTTGGGTCCATCTATCAGGCTTGGTTACAGCGATAGAGAATAGAATGACATTGTGGTAAGACCATGGGCAAGGGTTATTGGATAGTATATTAGTGGCACTGTGGATCTCTGCTAGCCAGTCCAGTATACGCCTTTGTCGTGTGTTGGGAGAAAGATGCGATGAGTGAAGCCTTGAGCTTCGATCGGGTTAGCAAGAAGGCACGCTTGGATGTCTTTTGGGTTATTCAGTTCTAAATTGAAGTCTCCCAGAATGACTATTTTGGTCGAGGGTTTTGTATTAGTTGCAATGCAATATCGTCTTCGAATGAAGACAGTGGGCCTGGTGGTCTGTAGACAAGGTGGAGGGTGAGGGTGCAGGTGGCAGAGAGTGAAACTTTAAGTGAGATCACTTCTGCCACTTCACCCCCTTTAGAGGTAATTCTATCTTTCCTGAAGATGGTATACCCTTCAGGGATAGCCATAGAGAGAACTGGGCCAGCTGCTTAGTGCAGCCGGGTTGCAGTACTCACAAGGATGTCTATGTCATTGGTCTTGATGTGGTCTGCAATGTCCAGAGCGTGTGCAGGGAGGGATCTGGTATTGATGAGGGCTCTCTTAATATGTGTAGTAGTGTCTGTATAGGCAGTGTCCTCAGTATTTGTTTTCAAGGATTTCAGTTTTTTTAGGCTTCTCTTTATCGTTTAAGGGATGGCCTGAGAGAGTTTCAGCATTCCCAGATGTGCTACTGCATTTGGGTGTGTTTTGATGATCGGTGGAGGAGCATATTTGCTTTCCATGGGAGGGTGGTTTGTTTCTTCGGGCAAAGGCCAGGGTGGCGAGGATCAGTTTCTGGTGGAAGAGTGTGTGTGGGAAGCTAGCCATGTGTTTCTGTGCTTAATAGGGCCTGGGGTTGAGCAGGGAGGGGTCTGAGAGTTATGCCTATGCTCTGAGTGGTCGGCAATGTTCCCGTCGGGGATGCGCAAATATGTGAAGGGATGTACCTTCGGTAGGAAGTAGGTTGGTGGAATATTATTTGAGTTGGGGAGCGTGTGTGCGATTTGCAATCTGAGTGGTCTAGGGGAGGGATTCCTCCTTCTGTCTTTTGTGATTTTTGACTCATGAGGATGTAGTGTAGGGGTCATGTGGAGATCCATGCTGTACATTTTGATTAGTCTGTTCACACACACTGAGCCACTCCTGGTTTTGAGTGTAAACTTAGGCCTGTGCAACTCAGATATAATAGATAGCTATAGAGTGCATATAATAAATGTGTGCGTTCTGGTAATGTACCGCGAAGAAAAGTACACCTAGTTTTGAGTGCTCGCAGTAAAGCATGCAGTGCAAGAGCACAGCTAGATTTGAATGCAATCCAGGGCCTTTAATAGGCTACAACGTTTCACGCAAATGTAGTTCACACATTGTTACCAGTGTAAGTCCTAAGTATATAGCGCGATGAAAAACACATAGGGAGCAGAAAGCTCAGAGAAGGGCAGGCAGTGCAAAGGCACAGCTAGATTTGAAAGCAGTCCAGGGCCTATGCTAAGCTACAATATTACATGCAAATGTAAATCACACATTGAGACAATGATAATAAAAGATGATTCCAAATAATACAGATTTAAAGAAAGCCCTGTATATGCATTAAAAAATTTGGGGATAACTAGTCCTAAATTGGGCTTAATGTACAGTTACTTCATCATAGTAGTTCTGATCTTTAGAGTAGATCTTGGAAATGACTAAAAAGACAATGCTGTCAGAGGGGTCTCAGCCAGTAACAAGTAAAACAAAGCACGTTTACAATGTGTACAATTTAAAAGCTGTAATACAGGAATCAGAAACTTTCTCCTCAGAGATATGTAAGCTGGGAAGAAGAAGCATGAATGTAACAAGTCCACCTTCAGGGCACCACAACGTAAACAATTACAGTTATGCTGATTCTCGGTAGCCCAAGACACTGTAACACTTCTGAGTTGTAGTGCCTCAAACCGAGCCCTCGCGATAAGAACACATTTACGTTTAAAATGTGTGATGAAGTAATTACACAGCCTGGTATTGTTTACTATTCTGGGGGTTCCTTAAGTCATTGTCTTGATGGTCTAGCAAACCTTTACGTTTCAGAGCAATGTTGATCTCATTAAGATGATAATGACTGTTTGAGGGTCAAAATAAAAAGAAGGTGCAACTATTTTACAAAAATGGTTCTTGATATAATACAACCAGGGGATTGAGGATGAACTTACTTCCGAAGCTTAGATGTGGTTCAGTTGAGTTCTTGTTCACCAACATTCTTAGTCAAAACACAGCCGAAAGGCAAGAATATCCTCACTAAAAGGCAAATGCAGTTCTGCATGATCTGAAAAATTAGGTGCTGAAAGAGGAAGGCCCAAAATATGCTTCAGGTAGCTATTTTCCCCAATCACTAGTTTATAGTAATTGTAAAACCCCAAAATGTTTGCACCATATCTCACCATCGCTTTGAGCTTGGCATTGTACATTCTCAACCACATCTAAACCGGCTGGGTATTGTACATTCTCAACCACATCTAGACCGGCTGGGCCCTAAAAGATTCAGCAAAACACTTTATTCCCCCATGGCCCGTGCCATTGTTGTTTCCCATTACGGGTAATGAACAAAGTATTCATTGTCTGGGGCATTCATTGAGACCCATGGGCTTGATTGGGGGGCAGGATTTGTGTCAACCGACCTAAATCAGATCACAATGATGTGGGTGCATCTCAAAGGTTATTTGGAGTGTTTTCACGAACCCATGAACAAAACTAATCTGTTGAATGGCTTCCCAAAGACCATTTGCTACAGGAAAATTGGCCATGTGAAAAAGGTCCTAGCAGTGGTCATTGATTGAAATGCTGCTGCAATGAGCATGTGAACACGAACACAAGGGAAGGCATTCAGACTAAGAAAATTGTACTCATCAAATTTTGCTGAATAATTAATAGATGATTAATACAATATTACTTGAAGATGACATTTAAACCTTAAGTTATGCCTTCCCTTGGCAGAAAAGCATCAAACCATTCTTCAGTTGGTCATTATATATCCCCTCTAATACACCGTGCAGAACATGAGGCCATATGGCAACAACTGGATCAAATAGAAACCACCTTGTGCCCCCAAACACATACCCTGTACTCTGTTATCAGACACTCAGGCCATATTGTAGAGATCAGCCTTGCATTCTGAGGCAGGGAGAGGGGCACCAATTGAGGAAATGAATTCATCCCGGAAGCACATTTCAGGGTCTATTTAGCTCATTTCCAGTGGCCACAGAAGATGGAGAAGAGAAGGGAGGAGAAAGGAACACAAGGAAGATCCAGAATGGTAGGTATATGGCATTTGATGGTCATGACCATCTTCTATTCCTGTCACACTACAAGGAAGGCAGGAGTTTAAGAGTTCCCATTTCTGCTTTTAGCGGACATATAGGGGAATGCAGCAGGGCCTGTGCATCAAATAAGGCATCCGTTTCTGAATAAAGGGTGCTCTATGGCATACAATTTCTAGACCCAGAGGTTCACTTGCTGCACCTTAATTTGCACAAGGGGCAATCTGCAGGCTTAAATACATTTGCACATACAGTTGCACTTTTTACGAATTTGCCATCACGCAAACTAGGTGTGTACTTGGCATGTGTTATGTTAATAGCTTTTTGTACCAAGCCAAATCCTCATTGAAGCATTCTCAGAGCGCTGAGGCTTGTCACAAAGTTTGTTGAGTGTTCCCCCTGTCTGGTGTATCCAAACTTTAGTGTGCTGAAGGAAATAAAGTGGGTGTAAGAATGTATAAATAGTCAACATTATTTTGGAATGGCGCAAAAGACCTTAAATCACAGAAAAACAATTATGCAGACATGGATTCCTGAATAGGCTGATGTTGACTTTGGACACGATTTGCATTAGACCGTCGAAAAAAGTAGGGACGAGGATGTGCTGGGTATACATTCCGATTCACTCAGGATGAATAATGGTGGCACATGTAAATGATAACACAAATTAATTTGTGAATTACAGCATTATTAAGCAATCAATTCCTTTGCTCTGTGAAAGTAAGATATTACCGGCGTCCATGCATTATCCGAATCTATAACAGAAATCACTGAACTGGGATTAAGATTGATGTTAAAATTGACCTCTAGCGTTTTTTCCTTTTGTAGGTTTACATGGATCTTTTAATTGGCTTCCAATGCCCTAATTAATTATTTTCTTTGTAATAAAATAGGTCCATGTATTTCAACAGAGAAACGATCATTGTGGTAGGCAATTATAGGAACTGTATTTTAATGGAAGCAAATGCAGATGCTGTTTTGTTTAATATGAAAAAGAACTGTTTGGAAATTGATTCGGCCAAATGGATGGAGACATCATTAATTCGTGCAGTTTAAAGAGCATGAGAGAAGATCAACAAAGTAAATGGTGTGTATAATGCCTGAATGACTTCATAATGGGACCAGATTCATGGATGCTCGAGGCAGTGTATTTCTAAAGTGTGCACCCTGATTTCTCTGGGTTAATGTTCAATCCTTGGAGCTAAAAGAGAGGTTTAAACTTTGGCCTTTCCCAACTTTAAGCAGATCTCCCCATTTCAGAGTGAGATACCTGCAAGACCTTGTTTGACATTTCTAATAGTGTAACTGCATTTGCACCAGCTTTATAACTCGTAGGTTTCATTCTCATTGTAAACACCCTATGACAGACCTCAATGACATTTCAGGCTCTAGTAGTAAATTAGCAAGCCACCTTGCCTACCATTCCAGAGGAAATATGCATTTAGGATGTAAACTATACATTTAGAAACATATACATGGAACTAAAACTAATCGCGTGAAACAATCAAATGGCATTCACGCTTAGGACATTGCAGGCAGTCTTTCTAATGTCATTCATGGAACAGTTATTGTGTCAAAACAGCATGTCTCGCCACCTGGCAGACTACAGGGAAGATGTACCCAAAGAGTAGACAATTCATGTAACTGAGATGAATCTTTACTTCTTACAACTTTCTGTATTTTGTTGCTTCTCTATGGCGGCGCTGATGCGTTTGCTGCTTCAGAGCTGTTCTCACAAACAGCTGATAGAAATGGGATACGCAACAGCACAACAGATGCAACCTAACTGTCTGATACTTGGATGGATGCTCGGATAGACAAAAAGGCATTGCATCATTGTTCTCAAAGAAGGCTCGTCTCTCACTATTGAAGTGATGTCAGTAGAGCTTTCATTGTTCATTGCTGAAGGGGTTTTGAAGCTATGACAATCCTTCTTTGCAGTTTGAAGCTGCATGGGCCTTGACACACATTGCACCTGGAACATCTGAAAAAACGCAAGCTGTAGCTCAGTCTAGTGAGTATAGACGTTATGTTTTACATCCTGTTCAGGAATGGGGAGATTTTAAACCTTGCAGCTATTCCACATTGATTTGAATGGGATCCCTAGCATATATCGGTTTTGAAATCTTGTCTGACTTGCGACTCGAGTGAAGCTAAAAAAAACTTTATTAATCTGCTAAACATATTTTGGGAGTACATGTCTGTTGCCAGTACAGGAACTGTTTCGCTCGTTTTATTAATACATTTATAAAGCACACAAAACCCACAGTCATCAAGGCGTTAATTGTCCTGTGTGTCAGGGACCCTTTCTGTCTAGTAACATTCATACTATTTTGATTACCATTTACTTAAAATGTTGACTTGATTGTTTGAAGATATTTCATTTGGCCATATTGCTTTTTTTGACGTTCTTCCTGCCGACAGAGGAATGCATGACAGTGCATGCCCTCCAAATCAGGGCATGCACGTTCATAGTTTCCTGCTCAGGACTTCAGGTCAGTCCTGTGTGATTGGAACTGGATGACTAGGATTGAAACTGGTGTTCTGGTGGCAGGGGTCCCAATCCACATTTCTCGTAGTAAATGTCTCTTGCTGGGAAGATGAGGGGTGGTATACTGTCCATGACTGGACTGCTGCTGCCATTTTGAAAAGTGACGATTAAGATGGATTTCTAAACTCTGGCCTGGTGGACAGAGTTTAGGGGGCCACCCTGGTTACAGTGAACAGGGGAAATACTGGTAGCTCAGCCAAACCAATCATAGTATCATGGAGAGTGGTCTAGGCTTTGTCTCAGTAGAGGTGAGTGGGGTCCACAATGAGTCCACACAGTGAAGCAGTCGAGGATTACACTTGGACTGGAAGTATACAAATACTATATTATTGGCCAAAGAGCACACTTTGAAAAGTAAAGCTCCAGGTAGTGATGGACTTCCACCTGAATTGTATAAGACATATGATAGTGGTGTACTCCTGGGGAGCATGCAGAAAACCATAGTGGTCCCAATACCTAAACCTGGGAAACCTGCAGACAAATGCGAATTGAATCGGCCCCTAGCAATGCTAAATTATGACTTGAAAATATTGACAACGATATTGGCAGGGTGGCTCCGTAAAGTGATTGCGGGCCTGATACATAGCGATCAGACAGGTTTAATCCCAAGCTGAAGCACTGCCCTGAATTTGCGTAGACGGCAGCACATTATTGCACAGACCTACGAACGCCCTGAAAGTTACGTGGTGGTATTGCTTGATGCGATTAAAGCTTTTGATTCACTCTATTGGGATTGTCTATTCGCAACATTGTAGGGGTTTGGGTTTGGAGAGCAGTTTATTAGATGGTTGAGGATCCTATACACACTGCCGACTGCCAGGGTTAAATCTGTGAGGCAGATTTCAGCGGTGTGGGACATGCAGAGAGGAACGCAGCAGGGTTGCCCGCTGTCACCCAAGTTATATGTTCTGGCGCTGGAGCCGCTCGCGGTCTACCTACGCCAGGATTTCTTGGAGGCAGGAATTCGGGTTGGTGGCACTAGGGACTTGATCTGGTTATATGCGGACAACGTTTTGCAGTGAATATTGAGGAACCACAACACAACCTACCAATAGTCAAGGAAGTATTGGATAATTTTGCTAAGGTGTCCGGGATATCCTTTAAAATAATGAAGTCATGCATTTTTCCATTGGCGGGACTCCGTGAGGTTGAGGCCTTGCCAGATATGTTATGACATGCCACACAGCGATGGAATCGTGAACATTAGCCCGCATCGCATCTAGCTAGGATTGTGAATGATAACATGTGCCACACTTACCTTGAACCATGATTGTTATAACATGCCACACATAGATGGAATTGTGAACATTAACCCGCGTTACATCTAGATAGGATTGAGAATGAATAAATGTCTATCTGTGCCACACTTAGCTGGAATCACGATTGTCAGCATGTGCCACATCTAGATTAAATTGTGAACATTAGCCGTGTCGCAACTAGATAGGATTGCAAATGATAGCATGTGCCACACTTAGCCGGAACCATGATTGTCAGGACATACACACATATATAGAATTATGAACATTAGCCTGCATTGCATCTAGATATTTGTATTTGTATTCATTGTGTTTATATAGCGCTTTAATCCAAAACGCTTTACATTTTAACAACAGAATACATATAACATTATAAGAGTAAAAGCAATTTACAATCATGAATCAAACCAACAAAACAGTAAGTAGAGCAATTAAACTGTGAGGAAAGAGCGAAGGGTGAGGAAGGGAAGGAGGAGGCAAACAGAAGGGCTATAAGGGTGAGAATGAGGGAGGGTAAGGGGAAGGGGAAGGTAGAGGATCATGGGGAGAATTTGAGGGAAGGAGAGGGAATGAGAGGAGGGGAAGGGTTAATGGCAGGGAATGGAGAAGGAGAGATTTCATGGAAGTGCGGAAGGAGGAGAAGGAAGGTGTAGAGCGGATTGAGAGAGGTAAGGAGTTCCAGTGCAGGGGGGCTAGGAGCTGAAAGGAGCAGAAACAGGAGGAGGCACACAGGAAAGGTGGAACAGTGAGAAGGAAGTGATCAACTGAACGAAGGGAGCGGGAAGGAGTGTAGAAAGAGAGGGGAGAGGAGAGATAAGGGGTGCAAGGCCATGGAGAGATTTAAAGACTAGACAGAGGAAATGAAATTTAAGTTGGGAGTGAAAGGGAAGCCAGCCAAGGGAAGAAAGCGAAGTAGAAATGGAGTCTTGGGAAGCAAGGAGACAGAGGGTACGGACGGCAGAATGGTAGCTAGATTTGAGTGGGGCGAGGTGAGAAGCAGGTAGTCCAAAGAGTAAAGAGGAGCAGTAGAAGAGGCGAGAGAAGATGAGAGGAGATTAAAAGTTTAGTAGCATGGAAGGTAAGAGAGGAGCGGACATTGCAAATATTAAAGAGGTGGTAGAGACAGGCGCGAGAGGTAAGAGAAATATGGTGGGAAAAGGAGAGGGAGGAGTCAAAGTGAATACCTTGATTGCGAGTGTGGGCAGAGATAGGAAGATTAGAGAGGGGAAAGTGAATGATAGGTGGAGGAGAGGGAGGGGGAAGAGTGTTGGAGGGGAAAAATAAGACTTCAGTCTTATCAGTATTGAGGGAAAGAAAGCGGGATGACATCCAGTTTTTAATGGCAGTAAGACAGGAAGAGAGTTTAAGGAGTAGGTCAGAAGAGACGGAAGAGAAAGGATTAGTTGGGTGTCATCAGCATAGAAATGGTGAGAAATACCGAATGAAGAGATAACAGGGGCAAGGAGAGAGGTGTAGAGAGACAATAGGAAAGAGCCAAGAACTGAACCTTGGGGTATGCCGTAGATAGGATTGTAAATGTGCTAGCCAGCTAGCAGCACATATAGACAGGTTCCAAAGGTGGTCAGGGTCCAAACTTACACAGTTCTGAATATTGGCAGGCATCATTTATGGAAGGGATTGTGAATATCGGCTGATGCCGGAGCTAGATAGACATGCAGTGATGTTCACGCGCCACACCCTAGAAAGAACTTGGAAATTCAGCACATCGCTTATAGACAGAAATTCAATAACCAATCCACTAACAATTTCACCCTTCTGCCTACACCTCTCAAACTCTAACCAAACACAACCACAACCCTATACCACAACAAACTGCAAAAACTTCACTACACTGCAACAACAAAACAAACCACACATAGACTCACACAACAGCACGCAACATCTACCGACTGGAAAACACCCTAAGCCCAGCCAACAGCGTTAACCGGCTTGAGGCTGCCAACGGCACATCACTGCTCTCTTGCACTTTCCACGCTTACTCCCACTAACTCACCGCCCCTTCCCTTTTCAGAGCCGTCAGAGCGCCAAGGGACCACTCCGGCGGTGATAGTGCACGGTACAAAAGTCCTTCAACATTAACATTAACATTAAATCAACTCACTGGAATTATTTGTACTGGTTGAAAGATTGGACCACGTTTAATTGCTGCCCCTCTGTATTTTGCTCATTGTCTTCCTAGATTGTTTGCCCTTGATATGAATTGTTTGCCCCAACCCTAAGATTCTCTTCTTCACACCCAAACACACACCACACAGACAAACTATGGCACTCGCATACAGAAATGTTTAAGTACTCCCAATAGACATCAAGCAACAAAACTCAACACTGAACAACCAACTTATGTACCATCACCTGTACCAGTGAACCCTAGTAGTTGGGCACATAAGGGTCCCATCTAGACACAAATGCTTCTATGCCCTTAACACATCGAGATACTGCTTGGAATGTGACTTTTCAGGAACTTAATGTTCTCGTTGGATGGTTAGCTGGAATTTTTCACTTTACTATAAATTGTGCCCGCTTCCCATGTAAGGCACAGTAAGGTATGCAGAGTGCATTGACAAATATATCTTTTTTTCTGGCGGAAGGTCATTGTAGTTTTTGACACGCTAAGGTGATATATTCTTTTTGCCCAGTCTCAGTAGCAGACAAACTGTGGCTAACATTACACATTTTAAAAGGGAATCGACAAGGCTGCAATGTATTTTTTTTCAATTTCATCTTGAACCTATAGCACAATAATGACACTGTAAAAATGTATTGTGGACATGGCATGAGCGTGGTTATTGAGTGCTGTACATGCAGCAACTCTTCTTTATATATCTAACACCAAGTCTGCACTATGCCATCCTCAGAGCCTTCGCCATCACTGCTTTATACAGTGAACACAGTCATATTGCTACATAAGCACACCGCATAAAAGTATGAATTGACTTGGCATTGATCATATGTCCCCTTCCATTCATGCATGAGCAAACAGATTATATACTGTACTTGAGAGTGACTCTTGGACATATTCCTTTTTATTTCCCAAAACAATACATCCATTGACCCATAGCATCACTATTTTGGCCTCAAAATATCCCCAAGTTCAAGAGTGCCTAATCAAGAAGGTCATTGGAAGCATATGGTTAAAGAAATATTGTAATCTTGCATTCTGTAATTGGACATGTTGACATTTCTGTGACTATAATGTGCAGATCCTCAAACGTTCTCATGCAAAACCCTTATCTCTCTCTTTCTCTCTTATCATTATGGTATGGCCCCATCATTATGGTATGGCCTCATCTCTGACTGTCTGTCTGCTATCCAGGAATGGTGTGCCGCCAATAACCTCTGCCTTAATGCCAGTAAGACTGAGATTGTACTCATCGGCACACCCACTCCCTCCTTCCCTGCATCTCTATGGCCGGCCTCTCTTGGCCCTCTTCCTGCTCCTACCTGCAAGGCAAAAAACCTCAGGGTCATCTTTGACTCCACACTCTCCTTCTCTCCTTACATCTCTGATGTCTCTAAGAAGTCACACTACCTGCTGCACCTCCTCAGAGGTATTTTCCCTTTCCTCTCCTTCCCCCAGAAGCTCACTGTCTCCCGAGCCCTGGTTCTCTCGAAGCTGGACTACTGTAACAGCCTCTATCTAAATCTGCCTGCCTCTACACTTCGCCCCCTGCAACTTATCCAGAACAGGACTGCGAGATGTGTCCTTGGCCTCAAGCCCAGGGACTGTTTCTCTCCAGGACTGAAATCTCTACACTGGGTCCCAGTGGCGGCAAGGATTAAGTTCAAAACCCTCGGCATTGTCCACAAGGCCCTCTAGGGACTGGGGCCTAAATACCTTCAACTCTCTCTTCCTAAATATCTTCCTTCTCGAGCTCTTCGCTCATCCGCCTGCAACTCCCTCAGGGTCAGCCGCTTCTCCAAGCAACAAGCTGGTGGTAGATCTCTCTCTGCGGCAGGGGCCCTCCTCTGGAACAGACTTCCTGCCTCCCTGAAACTTGAGGAGAACCATCTCCGGTTCTGGAAGCCCCTCAAAACCTTCCTCTTTGCTTCTGCTTTCTCTCCCCCTCTCCCTTGCTAATTATTGACTGAAACTGCACTGAATCTGCAACTGGGCCACTCTCACCGATCTCGGTCCTTGGCCCAGACACTCTCCACTTGCACTGCCTCCCTTGGCAACCCCTGCACTGCGGGACTGTCTCTGTATCCCTTCAGCCCCCTTCCCAGCACTTATCTGCACTTACCTTGCCACCAGGTGGCCATATTATTTATTATTATTCTACTTACCCTGTACTGCACTTTCCCCCTCCCTTTCCCCTTGCACTTTTTCCCTTCCCTCTACCCTTGCATTGCGTGATCTGAATGACACCTGGCCTAGTAAGATCGTTGTCTGTCTTTCCCTTTGTTCCCCCTCCCTGCCTCGTCGCGCCTTGAAACACTTGTGTATAGGCGCGTTACAAATGCCATATCATATCATATCATAATTGTAGATCCTCTGTCATTATGAACAGGGGTAGAAAAATAGCAAATACTTTTCAGGCGACTGATCATGTTAAGCCACAATGTGCAACAAACGCTTCGCACTTGCATGGGTGGAGGACTCACAATACACACAAGTACAACATTTTTGTTACTGGAGACACTTCTGCCATTCCACCTCAAAATAAAATAGGATCAACGACTGCATTCGGCAATGAAAAGGCATTCATCAATTGTCAAATTCTTGATGCATATTTCCAACAAGACCCTCATAGGGTTATGCTCTGCTGTGAAGGAAGACACCAATAAGTCTGGAGAGACACTCAACATGTCCCATTATAAATCTTGGATTGCTGGTAAAGCAGGGTTCAGTGATATCCCCCATAATTATTAACAGTTACATTTAATCTTCACAAACCAATATAGGCTCCTGGATCCACTTAGATGCTCAGCCACCTGAAGGCCTTCTTATCTTTCAGGAACGTTTGTGTACACCCAAAGAACAAAACCTGGCTTGTCTTTGTGGTTGCATACATCCCAAGGGTAGTCAAAAGGTTAAACACAGGGCTTTACTACTGGAGTGTTACTAGACTCACCAAAATACGTCAATATAAACTCAAGATTTTTATTATTGCAAGTTACTGCCTAATCTTGGGTCTTGGGAAAGATATCCCACTGCGTAAGGACCAAGAGAAAAACAGTGACAACTATTTAGAACTAGTGTTAAATACAAATTAGGCAGCATGACAAACATGACCCAGAAGAGTACCTTTACTTTGCCCCTACACAGCAACACAAACATGTACTAAGATGAGGCTTACACTATTGTCCCACCAAAATCATCAATCACAATTCTAGGAAGAAATGATATGTACTAATCGAGAGCTCCTTTTCGGACTTCCATGAAAAAATTTAAAAGTTCTTGAAAGATCTTGACTTTTTTTTCATTTAATATCCACTTGTAGCCCAATTCCATAGCAAGGCCATGTCATGCTGAGATAGTGAAGTTAAACACGTAGAGAAGGTTAAGCCTGTGGAGAGTGTTATTTAATGCTGAGCATGACATATTTTAGATATTGAAAAGAATTATGAACTGGAAATGCTCCAAATAGTGGTACACCAACTTAATTTCCCCCAATATGCTGATGAGATCCAAATGATTGACAGCTCTGGTACCCAGGTTGAATGACTACTCTTATGGGGCCTGTCGTCCACATGGCCTACCGGAGTACCTCAAACGTTAACACTTTTTCAGCTAGCTCACAAAATGTAAGGCATTGAGACATTGTAAATACAGTATTCATATACTATATCATTTGATGTAATGCTCAGTACAGGTTCACTCAGAATTTTTTCCCCAACAAGGATGAAATCAGAAAACACTTGGTGCAGTTCTGCAATTGATAATGGCAGTTTACGCTTGTATTCATCGTTACTCCTAAACCATTCCGTCCAACACAGTGCTCACTAAATTGGGCATCCGCCATCCAAACAGAAACAACTGAAAAGGCTTTTTTCTAAATTAATACAAATACATCATGATCCCTTAGAGTGAACTTAAAATGGCATCCCACATAGTTCACATCTTGCATGTCCTCCTTCTTGACAAGGGTGGCTGATTGAATCAGTTAAGAAGAGAAGAGTGGGAAATAAAGACCTTTGTGAGAATTGTCTACTGTGAGTAATGATGACTTCCATAACCTGTCTTGCCCCAAGCCCCCTTATCATTGTCATTCCTTTAGTAATTGAAGCTATGGAAACTGTAATGTGTGCCATTTGACTATAAGTAGTAAAACCTGAACAAAACCCCAGATAAACTGCACACACGTGAATTTATTGCAGGCCAAATCAAGTAGAGCTAGCTTGTAGGAGTCTGGATACTGCTTGGGCAATAGCCTTGGTGCTGTAGCCTCAGTATGGAACCTATCTATTGAAAGTCACCCTCACCTGGAACTGTTTTCAGAGTCTCCCTCTTATCCCTAGTCTAGAACAGGCTATTCTGGACTGAGAGGGCCTTCGGTGCTGGTCGTGGGCCACACTGGGTCTTTCAATGCTGGACTGCAGCCAGAAAGTTTCCCTCTACACTCCTGAAGACTGCAAAGCGGCCTTGCTATGGCTTTAAGTGCTACACAATCCAAAAACATAAGATACTTTCCATTTAGCGGCACACATGACATGTTTATCATACTCCCTTGCCTTTTGTTACCAAGAACTTTTGTTCTCACAACTCCTACTCTTGGTTTAGATGACTTTCTGATTTGGATTAACCCAGAATTTTATTTTGTGGATTTAACTGCTGTGTCATGAAAGGACATGGCAGGTATTTTAAGTCTACATATCTACTGAATTATCCAAGCATGCTGTCACACTCCTTACACACGTAACACCAGTCAATCTTTACCTTATGATGCACTAAACCTGCATTAATTTGATTAATACTATTATTATTATTATTATTATTATTATTATTATTATTATTACTACTACTACTACTACTATTATCAGGGTATTTATTGTGCATTTGCCAAGATTCAGGAAGCAAGATAGCACTTTACAATGATAGAGGGAAGAACATGGTGAAAGAAGCAGAGAAACAAGGAGCGGGGAGCTAAAAACAGGGGACAGGCAGGATGGCAATTTGGCAGCAGGTGATCTATAAACAACCAGGGGAGGAAACAGTGGGGAATACATTATTTATTCAGGTGGGAGTGTAGTTTGTGTGGACCAAAGTGCTAGTGAGGAGCCATTTTTTGATGAGGACCTTCTTGAGCTCCTTCCAGAACTATAGATGCAAGAGCTCCAATCTGATGTTGACATGGAGAAGGTTAAAGAGCTTTGGCGCCAAGAAGGCCTGTCTTCTGGTCCTTTATTTCCTACACTGGCAGAGTTCAAATCTGCACATGTCCTTCCTTACTTGTGGTGGATCATATGCCTCAAGAAATGATGAGTTTATCATTGAGGTCACTTGGAGATGTCATGGTGACAGCCTTGTAGATTATGCAGAAAGATTTAAAGCAGGAGCAAGTGCACTTCGATGAAGAATGGGGTGATGTGGTCGAATTTGCAGAGTCCTTTGATGAGTCCTGCTGCAGCATGCAGGACACATTCTACTGTTGCTAAGGCATCTCCCATCCAGGTGGGAGAGCACCAAGGCTTTGACAGCAGATATGAAGTTCTTTTCTGGGATATGTTGAATGGAGGATATCTGTGTGTCCAGTGCTGCATAAAGCTGTGTGTTATCTGAATATGTGTGTTAAGTGAAGAGGGGTCTGAGCAGTTCCATGTAAAGATTGAATATCAGAGAGCAGAGAATGGATTATTGCAGGTCTTGACAGGTGATGGGTAGAGTTGGTGATCAGGAGGAATCCATTTGTTTAATACTGATGGAGATAAGCAAGGTAAGATTTGAACCAGCAGAAGATGATCTTGCTGATCCCCATGCAGTGATATAGATTGTTGGTGAGTGTCTAGTGGTCTACTTTGTCTAATGCTGCTGAAAGGTCAAGGAGAACAAGGGGCCAAGGATGGTGATCATCAAGGATGTTAAGGGCATTGTATGGTAGCTGTTTCTGTGCTCCATCTATGTCTGGAGCCAGATTGGAAGTGTGATGAATTGCCATTAGGCAAGAATGTGAAAGCCCAAGCATTTATTATACTTAATAATTAAATGATGACGGTAACTCCATCTCTGAAAGGGCAATCGGCTGATCATATTCCCCGTACATAAGCCCATGCCAACAACATAGTATGTATCTGTGTCCTGCTGCATCAGTATCTTGATTTGCAGTGTCTGTTCTAATTAAATAATCTTTTTGAGTGTGCTTAATAACAGAGACCAGTATCTAATTGTGTGAGCTGGAGTCGAACCTGTGATTCTCTGTGTTGTCTTGCATCCAAGACAAATGTGTTACCCCTGAGCTATCCTCCAGGCAATCTACTAGTAGCACAGAGCATGTTCAGAGGTCTCAACTGCCCAATTGACATCTGCAGTGACAGCCAAGTCTCTGCAGATCAGGTGCTGCATTTTTTACGATATGCCAGTGCCAAAACTATGATGATCATAAGTGGCCCAAGCTGGTAGCAGGGTAAACTCTAAATATAATAATATAAGCTTTGCCTGGGTTACGGTATGGTGAATGACACTACTTATGATCATTACAGCCACATCCAATGTGATATTACACATGTGAGCCAAACTCAACTCTGGAAGGTGATGTGTATTCAGGCCAGACAGGCTGATCCTCCCAAATGACAGGACAGGAACCTGAATTGCCATTTTCTTTGTGAGGGCAGGTAACACCCTCCGCCAGAGACAGCAGCACACCAGGCAGCTGTCCTGGGCCCAGACATCAAAAGAGCACACCCATTCAAAGGGAGTAGCCTCACATCAGGTTGCCACATTTCTAAAGGCCTATGTTCCTAGTGAGAAGAGAAAGGGGCAGGGGTTAGAACAGAATAGACGAAGACTTCCATCATTTTGTGTCTCCTTCGTGTCCCTTCCATTTTCAATGGAGCAAAGCTGTTTGGGTGTGATGTCACAAGGGCAAAGTCCACTCTTTACGTGAACAGGGATGGGACTACTAAGGCGGCTAGCTTTAGTCCTATCACCTGCAGAATGTTACCTTTATCAGAAAGGGGCTCCCACTACTTCCTTGAATCAACTGAAATCATCTTGAAGCATGTTTGGATCATCACTTAAGGAGATTTCATTGGACCCTTCGAAGAGCAGTCTTTTCCAGCATCCTCCAGTTGAGAGGTGAAGCCAGGTGTTCCAAGACAGAGGATGGCTCTGTCCCCTAACTATACCCAGGGATCACTGGGGCTGACCTGCTGGATATCGATATGGGGAGTTTGATCACTTGCACACACCACCAAGACCAGAACGCTCACTGGGTACCATGAGTTTGGGTTGCAGGACAGGTTCCCTGTCTCAAGCGATTTTGATGCCTCACCTATGAGCAGCATGTCTTCACAATCATCGGCTCTTGTGAGCAAATGTTTTGGGTGCAACACTTGCATCTGCTTGTTATTGTCATGGATCATAGCTGAAAGTCAATAGTGCAACAGAAAATAGCTTTACTGCACTGTGTGCACAAAAACAATGCATATTGATACTGCACAACACATAAGAAGGCATTTGTTACAGCCCCATTACAGATCCTTCACTGTCAGTGTCCTTGGACCCTACAGCTTCCCCAAAACATCAGCATTATTGTACAAAAACAGAACATATCTATATGAATTGCTGGCAAGTGTGAATCATAAAATAAACATTTCCCAATGGATAATACCATTTATATATGGTTCAGGCTTCTTTTTATCTTTATATTCTGCAACATGTAGTTTTGTTTTTCATATTTGCCATTAGAAAACACAAATCAACCTTCAGTCCAGGGCAACTGAAAAGTGTGCCTCATATTTCAGTCCACTTTTTCCAAACCAGAGCACACTGTTCATATTAATCCTGTGACAAACAGACAGGAGACAGTTTAGCTGGGTCATGGTTTGCTTGTCATATTTTTTTTACTGAGGAAGTCAATGATCTCACACAGGTGCCTAACAGAGTGAACGGTGGAGGAAATAAAGGGGGTAATTCCTAGAATACAGCGCACAAGTGGCGCACGCAGCTGGCGCACACTGTGCGCGTGCGACTTTCTGTGCCAGCCATGTGCGCTAAAATCCATTCCTGCGCACAGCGTATTCATGGATTTCAGCTTCCAAAACCAGCCGTGGCGCAGAGTGGCGCAGCGACCCTGCAGCAGCGCCAGTTACGCCCCTAACCCCTCCCTGTGCGCCATGCCCAGCGCACAAATCCCATACATGGTGTACCCCGCTGCACGGGGAGTCTCACACGCGATTGGAGCATGGTACGTGTATTTTGGGGGTGCGCGGGAAGTTTTACACGCGATTGGAGAAGGGTACGTGTATTTCGGGGGTGTGCGGGTAGTTTCACACGCGATAGGCCCTGTGCGAGTGGGGTATGTGTATTTCGGGGTACACAGGAAGTTTCACACGTGATTGGAGCAGGGTACGTGTATTTCAGGGGTGCGCAGGAAGTTTCACACGCGATAGGCCCTGTGCGAGTGGGGTACCTGTATTTCGGGGGTACGCGGGAAGTTTCACACGCAATAGGCCCTGTGTGATTGGGGTATGTGTATTTTGGGGGTACGCGGGAAGTTTCACATGCAATTGGAGCAGGGTATGTGTATTCCGGGGGTGCGCGTGAAGTTTCACATGCGATAGGCCCTGTGCGAGCAGGGTACGTGTATTTCGGGGGTGCGCGGAAAGTTTCACACGCAATAGGCCCTGTGCGAGTGGGGTATGTGTATTTTGGGGGTACGTGGGAAGTTTCACACGCAATTGGAGCAGGATATGTGTATTCCGGGGGTGCGCGTGAAGTTTCACATGCGATAGGCCCTGTGCGAGTGGGGTATGTGTATTTTGGGGCGACGCGGGAAGTTTCACACGCGATTGGAGCAGGGTACGTGTATTCCAGGGGTGCGCATGAAGTTTCACATGCGATAGGCCCTGTTCTAGTGGGGTACATGTATTTTGGGGGTACGCGGGAAGTTTCACACGCGATTGGAGCAGGGTATGTGTATTTCGGGGGTGCGCGGGAAGTTTCACACGCGATAGGCCCTGTGCGAGTGGGGTACGTGTATTTTGGGGGTACGCGTGAAGTTTCACACGCAATTGGAGCAGGGTACGTGTATTCCAGGGGTGCGCATGAAGTTTCACATGCGATAGGCCCTGTTCTAGTGGGGTACATGTATTTTGGGGGTACGCGGGAAGTTTCACACGCGATTGGAGCAGGGTATGTGTATTTCGGGGGTGCGCGGGAAGTTTCACACGCGATAGGCCCTGTGCGAGTGGGGTACGTGTATTTTGGGGGTACGCGTGAAGTTTCACACGCAATTGGAGCAGGGTACGTGTATTCCAGGGGTGCGCGTGAAGTTTCACACGCGATAGGCCCTGTGCGTGTGGGGTCCATGTATTTTGGGGGTACGCAGGAAGTTTCACATGCGATTGGAGCAAGGTACATGTATTTTTGGGGTACGCAGGAAGTTTTACACACGATTGGAGCAGGGTACGTGTATTCCAGGGGTGCATGTGAAGTTTCACACGCGATAGGCCCTGTGCGAGTGGGGTACATGTATTTTGGGGGTACGTGGGAAGTTTCACACACGATTGGAGCAGGGTACGTGTATTCCGGGGGTGCGCGGGAAGTTTCACACACAATTTCGCTGTCAGAGCCGGGTACGTGTATCCAGTGGGGTGCACGTGGAGTCCCACACATAAATTAGCAGTGTAGGTCCTCCCAGGTGTCCCCTCTACCCCTCCACGGCTCCTGCAGGCAGCCCACACCACAGGGGACTACCCTGCACCCCTGGTCATGTGCCACAGGCAGTCCATCCACCATGGTCATGCCCCACAGCCATGCCACATGTCAACTTGCACTAGTGATCACCAACTCATGACCCCCACCCCCCATCATTAAGGGGCACCTGCCAGCAGGCCCCCACATATGTCCCCCAGCACCCCCACCCCCAAGCATTCAGGGGCACCTGCCAGCAGGCCCCCACTCATGTCCCCAGCACCTCCACCCCCCAGCAGTCAGGGGCACCTGCCAGCAGGCCCCCACACATGTCCCCCAGCACTCCCACCCCCCAGCAGTCAGGGGCACCTGCCAGCAGGCCCCCACTCATGTCCCCCAGCACCCCCACCCCCCAGCATTCAGGGGCACCTGCCAGCAGGCCCCCACTCATGTCCCCAGCACCCCCACTCCCCAGCAGGCAGTCAGGGGCACCTGCCAGCAGGCCCACACACATGTCCCCCAGCACTCCCACCCCCCAGCAAGCATTCAGGGGCACCTGTCAGCAGGCCCCCACTCATGTCCCCCAGCACCCCCACTCCCCAGCATTCAGGGGCACCTGCCAGCAGGCCCCCACTCATGTCCCCAGCTCCCCCACCCCCCAGCAGTCAGGGGCACCTGCCAGACGGCCCCCACACATGTCCCCCAGCACTCCCACCCCCCAGCATTCAGGGGCACCTGCCGGCAGGCCCACACTCATGTCCCCCAGCACCCCCACCCCCAGCATTCAGGTGCACCTGCCAGCAGGCCCCCACTCATGTCCCCAGCACCCCCACCCCCCAGCAGTCAGGGGCACCTGCCAGCAGGCCCCCACACATGTCCCCCAGCACTCCCACCCCCAGCAGTTAGGGGCACCTGCCCGCAGGCCCCCACTCATGTCCCCCAACACCCCCACCCCCCAGCATTCAGGGGCACCTACCCGCAGGCCCCCACTCATGTCCCCAGCACCCCCATCCCCCAGCAGTCAGGGGCATCATGGGGCTAATGGCCAGCCACATCACACCCCACGCCACCCCAGCCCAAAGACCCAAAGACCCAACCAAGTATTGCATCCACCCACATAGAAATGCCCATTACATGATACAACCCGAATGGCAAGTATGTAAATGAACACATGTCCGTCACACACACACAATGAGTGCAAGTGAATGTGAAAACACACATGACATGCATGAAATCAATGAGAGAATACCACACATCAAAGTATGAAACAAAAATGTATTGAACCCAAAATGAATGTAATGAAAAGAAAACACACAATAATGTGAAGAAGAAATAAAACGCAGCATGTCCAGAAAATAATCAAAAATATGAAATCAGAATCCAAAGAAATCCAAATGAAAATGTGTCCAAACTCTCAGTCCAACAAAGCAAATCCAAGGGAAAAAAATAAGTGAAATCCATTGCTCCATGGTCAAATGAAAAAAAAAGACAAATCCACTGTTCAACTATATACAAATCCAGGGTCCATGAGCCCAACAAATGAAATGAAACCTACAAAAAAGACTGCTTAATAAAGAACTATATACAAAAACGTGGTGCATTGTTCAAGCGCCCCAAAATAAACAAAAACAGAAAGGAAACCTAACACTATCTAACTATATACAATGGCGGTGGGCAAGTCCTGCGGCTCACTCTGTGCTGTCCCAGGCCAGGGCATCATCGAACTCCATGTCGATGTCCCGGAGGTGGGCCTCTGCCCTGGCCCCGAGGTCTTGCAGGGAGGAACTCATGGCCTGTTCCAACTCCCTGCGAGTTTCCTCGAGGCACTCTGCCCGCCTCAACGCCCGACGCATGGAGAACTCCGCCCTGACCATGATGAGCCGCGCCTCTTCCGCCTGCTGCCACTCCGCATCTATCCGCTGGCCCAACCGCTACCACATGGAAGACACTCCCATTAATGGGTCCTCCTGCCCTCTGGCCGATGCCTGCCCCTCCAATGTTCATGGCCCCGAGTCATCATTGCTCCCACCTACATCCTGCTCCTGCTGATGATGCTGCTGTCCATGTGCCCTGTCCGATGTTGCCTGTACATCGTCCATCACCTGGTCTCCAGTTGTGGTGTCCACCCCTGCTGGACCGCTGACTCCCGACTTTGGCAGGGATGTGAGCTCCACCAAGTTGACTGTGTTGGTCGGGCCAGGTCCACAGGGGGCCCTGGTGGAATCTAGGCCGGAAGACGGCAGGGAGAACGACTGGCGCATAGTCTCCACAGAGGAGGAGAGGTCCACCCGAGTGTGCGACACATGTAGGAACCCACCGACCAGGGACCCTCCCAACAGTGCCACGTCACGACGCTGCTGTTCGTGATGGTGTGCGTTCTCCACCCAGGAAGAACGTAAGTCATCACGAATGTCATGTGTGCGCAATGCAACACTAATCAGGACGGAGCCATACGGTCATGGGACCCCTCGTCCGCAGGTAGTGGAGAGACAGATGACATGGCACTCTCCCCTACCTGCGGATGGGCCTGGGACGGGGCATCCCTACTGGTGCATGGTGGTGCAGTCACAGGGTCAAGGACAAGGACATGCACAGGCCCCTCCGTGGTGACCTGTGCTGCCTCCTGACCCTGGCCCTGGACTGCACCACTTGCACCAGTGGTACTACCCCCACCAGGCCCCATGTGCGGCTCAGTAGCGGGCTCCTCCTCCTCTGTGGAGACCACCAACCTGTATGTCTCCGTACCGTCTTCCGCCATTGCAAGCCCCTGTGGGGGCTCACCCGGCCCTTCCACCACAGCCGTAGTGGCAGACGCGGCACCAGCCCCCCTGCTCCCAGATGATGGCAAGTTCTGGGACGGTGGCTGGGCCTTGCGTCGCCGTCTGGTGGAGGCATCCCCGCCGCTTGGCTCCACAGCGCCGTCTCCGCCCTCTTCTTCACTTGACGCTGCGTAATGGAGACATAGAACACAAGCATCAGGGTACAGTACAACATTCCCCTAGACAGGAACCAATAACACATGAGTTGCAGTGCCTAACGTCACTTCCATCCTGTCCCTCCACAACACATGGGTGAATGCACACAACACACATGCATAAACAGGCACGGCGCCTGCAATCAACATCAGCAACCATGTACAAGGGCCTCTATTAACCAAAATGTTGCCTTAAAATTCACATGCATCATGGCTCACACTGATCCCATGCACACACATCACCGGAGGGTCATGCATCATGCCTTGCACACCACAGACAGAGTGGATAGACACAGTGCATACAACAGTGACCGCACTGCATGAGTGAATGTACAGATCATCACAGACATGTGTCATGAATCCATGGGGTACCTAAGTCACACACACACACACTTCTCAGACACACACACACATGTGAACCATACATGCACATGACAGCAGCACCCATCCCTCAAACCCCCACCATGTGCAAGAGCATGTGTGCATTTGCCATACAGCTACCCATGTTGCATTGTAACTCATGCACCAACCATGTGGTTCACACATTACTGATCTCACAAGCACGACCATGATGTCCCTGCACACACACATCCATCCATGGCCTATGTCGCACATACAGGCAAGTATCAGACTACCAGCACACTGCAACATGCTCTGTCTCACACACCAATGCTTGGTCACTTACCGCTCAACTCCAGACGGGTCTTCCTCTGCGGGATCTGGGCGTGGAGCGCTGGGCCTACGCATTCCAGCACCCTCATCTGGATGTCCCTCATGCTGACCCGGCCCCCCCTCCGCGAGGCGACGGGCCTTGTAGAGGTCCTGGACCTCAAGTCCTCCCAGTGCTTCTTGACGTGCTTGATGTCGTGGGTTGCCACCCCCTCCGCGTTGATGGCAACCACTACATCGTCCCAGATCCTCTCCCGTCCTTCCTTGTTGGCGCGTGATGTTCCGAAGAGGGCATCAAAATGCCCCAGGACATGCTCCACCAGAACACCAACTTCCTTCACACTGAAGTTGGTGGCCCTCTGCCTCTCTGGCTGGGGGTTGCCAGTGGTCTCAGATGGTGTTTGCCCCGACATGGCGACCCCTGAGACAGGCGTGGGTGGGCAACTGGGTCCTGGGGCTGGGCTGTGGAGCGATGGTATCCCAGTCGGCAGTCTTCTGTTCCAGCAGGGGTGGACACAGCAACTGGAACCCTGACTGACGTGCAGGCACAAATAGCAGGGCACGTGGGCAGCAGGCAGGCAGGCAGCAGCAAATGGCAGGTGGGAGTGTGCTCGGGGTTCTGGGGGGCAGTAATTCGGCCTTCTGGGCAGCAGCGGGTCTTCCGTGTGTTGTTTCGTGGACAGCTTGATACAGAGTGATTTGGCACGTGAAAAAATTGCACGTCAGCGTGTAATTGGAGGAAAGGCCCTTAGCGCATAAGCGCGTCAGCACACGTACGCGATTTCATTGGACCAAAGGCCCTAAGCGCGTAAGCGCTTCTGTGATGTTACGCGCGCAGGTGTTTCCCTCGTGACGTGGGCATAGCGGTCCAGCGCACGTGAAAAAACTGCACGTCCGCATGTGAATGTGTGTAATCTGAGGAAAGGGCATACGCGCGCAAGTGACGTGACACGCACGGGCATTTCCCTCAGCATGGGTTAAAGGTGAGCGGGGCCAGCAGTTCGCTGTACATGTCTTTCGTGGAGACCGACGTGTGTTCATGCTTTGTGTTGTTTCGCGCGCCATCACAACTTCACAGCTATCAAGGACGTATCTCTTCTTTTGGCGGGGATATTGGCTACGTGTGTTTTTCTGCATCTCGCTAGTCAGACGGTGAGTCGCGCACGCTATTTTTCCCACTGCGGGTGCCCCTGTGTATCGCACCCATTTTCAAGTTCATCGTAGCCTGCGTGTCCCACGTGTATGCGTTTTTCGTGTTACTGGGTGCCACCGCGTACTGCGGAATGTTGATTCCACGCACATAGGCTGCAGGGTTGTGTGCACGGTTTTACTGCAGTTTTGGGGTGCCTGAGCATTGCGTGACCCGTCACTGCATCACCAGGGTCACATACAGATTTGCAGGTGCAGGGGGGCTGTTAACATCTTGCATCCCAACCCCCTCACCCCAATTGCCCAGATCAATTGTGGTGTACACCTCCCATTGTCACTACTCCATCTGTGCCGGAACTACTACATCTGTGCCATGGTTGGGAGGCCACCAAAGGTGAGGGGTGCCTCAGCTGGGTGTCCTCCTCATGGCGGGCATGGTCAGGGACGTGGCCGGGGTGACCACGGAGAAGGGGGACTCCAGGGTGTCCAGGGTGGCCGCAGAGGGGGAAGAGGCAGGGGTGCACCACTTGAGCACGATGTTGTGCCATGTTTCGGTGCAGTCATGCCACCACCCCCTGTGGTTCCGGAAGATGCAGCTTCTGCATCTGGCACTGGCGCCCGTGTGACCCGGCAGTCCATTTCATCGACTGCCACGGGCCCAAGGGTAGTGGTAGCTGCAGGTGCAGCTGTGGACATCACCACCCAGGCTCAGGGTCTGCCAGCGCAGGCTGCGTTGGCACTTGAAGAGCCCTTGGAAGATTTCCAACAGGCCAGGAGGGAAACTGTAGGGGCACGCAGGGCTGCCCTGACCAGGACACTTGTCCCTGGGGCAGTTATGTCATCTGCTGCCCCGAACAGCTGGGTGTTGGCAAGTGCAGGGGCAGATGCACCCAACAACACCCCGGTTGTGAGTCTGCCAACCAGGACAGTTGCAGTCAATGACCCTGCCACAGCGGATGTTGCTGCACACGGTCCATTAAAGGGCACCCAGCTGCCACTGACACAAGTCAGGCCTTTGGTCGTCCCTCCACCTGCCACTCCCTTGGCTCAATCCACCGAACCCACTGGCCATACTGATCAGGGCGGCATTAGCCAGCCAGGGTCTGCGCCACAATCCAAGAGGAGGAAGGTTGCACCTGCAGCACAGGCTGGGACCCCACACACAGCCACGACCTCCGGCACGTCGAAGAAGAAGCCTTTCTGCAAACAGGAACTGGACTACCTCATGGACTACGTGCGGGACCACAGCCATGACATGCTAGTTAGTGCTAATTGTCAGACTATGGCTGCCCACCGTGATACCCACTGGAAGCAAGTTGCAGAACATGTGAGTGCATTCGGCCATGAGGTGCGCATGGCGCAAGAGTGCAAAAAGCGTTGCCACGACCTCAAACGCAGCGCTAAGGCTAAGCGTGCCTCAAATTACAACTTGACTCTGGTGACTGGCAGTGGGCCTGCACCAGAGGAGGAAGACCTCACTCCGCATGAGTCACTCGTTGCGGAGTTCATACCATCTGAATCGGTCAAAGGAGTGGGAGAGATGCCGGACTTTGATGCCCCGTCCAGTGAGTGTTGATGCGTGTTTGTCGAGGACGTGTGTGTTTTACTTGTGTGATGTGTTGTTCATGACTGCCACTACATGTCACGTGTACATGGTTCTGATGTGCAAGTAATGCAATGTTTCCCTGATGCATGTCTACTCTGCTGGATGGTGGACATGTGGAGCAGACGGGGACTGTCCGCATCACCACAATTGCACCCTACTCACATGCTGGTTACCAATATGCCCCTCCGGTCCATGTTCCAGCTCACTGGCACTTTTGCATGTAGCGTGGGGTGACCTTCCTCTCAGCCCAGGGACTATGCATAGCATGAATGACGTGCATGTGTCCTCTGCCTGCAAGCGGGTACTCAATGTAGGCATGCTCCCTTGCCCCTCAACCCCCCGCTCTGCACCCCAATTCCACCTTAGCACTGGAGTGCTACAATATTGCCGTTGGGTACTTCGCTGTTCATGCCTCCTGTATACATGCTAACATCCAGCGGCCAATCTGCCAGACATATGCTGTGTGGTACATCCTTAGTACTTGATGCAGGGTGTCTCACTTGGACTGTGCAGAGGTCAAATGCCCCGCAGGGACATTAGTGCCCATTCATGCTCCATGTGCATTCCACGCATGCACCTATGTGTCCATGACTGGATAATCACTGTAAAACAAGTCCTGGATGACCTAATTGCATGGCATTTCATCTGCCTTCCCATGTCAACTGTGGCTCAGTACTGCGTTGCACACCTGTTTAGGGTCTGACAATCTGTCTGGGTCACAGGCCTCAGCCTGTTTAATGTCCAATGACTCTGTCCAACTGGTGTAGTGTCTTCTCAACACGTGGGTGTACTCCAGAGGTTTCATCATGTGTCCTGCTTACTGTCCCATCATCATTTGCTGTGTTGTCACTTGACTGACATGATGCTGTTGAGGCTAGTCAACACTGTCTGTCAATACACAGGTCTATGGTCAGCCTTTTGATACCATGCTAGGCATCCCTGCTTTTGCACTTGGGGTGAGGGGTGGTTTGCTTGTAGACATGCTACCCATTGAATGCACATTGCACTTGATGCCTGAAGTTGACCTTGCACTGCCTTCACATTTTCTGACACACACCATGACGTTCTTGTACATGTAGATAGTGAGTAACATACATATTTGCTGCGCTGCATAGACCCACTTCAGTGCAAACTGCCACCTTTCCACAGGTCTAATCAGAGAAGCAATTTCAAATTGACCCAGCATGCATGCAAGGTTCTATTTTCTGTGTCACATGTCTGCCTGATGTGTTTGGTGTCGGGGTGTGTGTGTGTTGTGTGCTTCTAACATGTGTAGTGACCTTTTTTATCCCTATTTTTCAGGTGATGACGCAATGGAGCCGGAGGATGGTGTTGTCATGCCAGGCATAGGGTTGTTATCACTACATCAACCTAGTACAAGTGGGGGTCGTGGGGTGTTAGGCCACAAAACCCCCCAAGTGCTGCAGTCCATCTTGTCTCTGGCTGCCTATGAGCCCAGCCCTGATAAACACTCTGACAACCATGTCGAGTTGGATGAGCATCAGGGTCCATATGTCAGTGGTGAGTGTTTCTGATGTGGACACTCCTCTGTCCGCGACACCTGCTCTGAGGGGTCAGACAGTCTTGGAACCTCCGCCCGTGGTCGATCGGGACGGAGGGTCACCCTCCACACCAGTCACTGATGTTCCTGGGACATCACGTCGACGGGGGCATGTAGTCGTGCAGCCGCGGGCGGTGCCAACACAACGAGGACACTCGGTCCTTGGGTCCCGTAGGGGCCAAGCCCAGCAATGCGGTCGCTGCACGCAGCCGCTGTATACTGAGTGGGAGCAAGACATGACTGCCAATTCTGAATGCCAGGGGGCAGCAATGGAGAACATCGCTGAGAGCACGGAGCGTGTGGCCCAATCCGTGCTCCCCCCGGCTAGGCAGGTGCTTCTCCAGCAGCAAGCGGCACGGTCCATGGCCTGCTCGCTCAGGCTGGACATGGTGGCCTCAGACAGGGCACGCCAGGCTGAAATGTCGTCTCTGCATCAAGCAATTGCTGCTCATGCAGAGGCACACATGGAGGCCTTGAAGGAGGAGTATGCTTCCCTCAGATTCTCTCTGGGTGTCCTTCTGATGTCCCAGAGGGAGCGGGCAAAGGCGAGGTTTGCACAGCTTGAGCGTACCATCTGTGCTGAGCTACTTGCTTGCCGGGAGGTGCAGCTGTTGTCCAGCCAGGCCTTGCAGGAGGAACTCTGTGGGCCTCATTAGGACCCAGGCGGAGTGGGTTTCCGCCAGCGCTAATCGCGGCGGACCCGTCCGCCGTACTACGAGTTCCCTTAGCGCCATGGAGGTTTTCTCCGCCTGGTTTTACCAGGCGGAGAAAACCATGGCGCTACGGGACCTCGTTGTTAATTACGCCACCGTATTTTACGGTGGCGTAATTAACTCCTTCCCCACTCCCATTATACCCTATGGGGCAAGAATGGGAATGGGGAAGGGCAGAATGGGGATTGGGGATTTACCGCTCCGCCGAGGTCGGAATGGGGCGGTAAATCCGCCAACCCCCATGGCGCTATCGACGGCTTTCCGCCGTGCTTCGCGGTGCATTTAGCACCGCGAAATCCGCCTGGGTCCTAATGAGGCCCTGTGTTACACGTGCTACCTTGCAAGAGGAAGCACGTGTATCACAGGAGGTTCTGCATACAGACCTATGTGTCATCGCCACACAGAACCAGGCTCACCCATCCCGCAGACTTGCTTCCGACGAGGGGCAAGCTGCGGCTAGGCGTGGTCATGCTCCTGTGCCACGTCCTCCTTTCCAGGAAGAGCCAGACTCGGACGACAATCTATCTCCCACATAGGTCGGGCTGTGCAGGCGTTGAGCCCATGGAGGTTTTTATTTTCCTCAGCATCATCGCATGTGGGTGTTGAGCAGCACCCTGTACCTCCCCCCTCCTGGGTGCCTCCCCCCGGGTCGTATGTGGCCATTTTTTATTTTTCTTTTAGTTTAGTTAGTTAAGTTGCTGTTTGATAGTTAGTTTAAATAGGTAATGTAGGTTTTTCATAGTTAGTGTAATTAGTTAATATAGTTTTAAATTGCTTGTCTATTGTGCTTTCATGTGATGGCGTGGTGCTTTGTGACTTTTGAAAGCATCCACTGTCTGTTCCAGCTGGGCCCTTCAAGCTTGTCTTGTGTATGTGTTTGCTGCTTGGGGTCCTTGACTCACATATGCCACTCCTGCTTCCCTTATCCATGGGCTCGCAAGGATGGTTCGGTGTAACAGCCTATTACACAAGGGCTTTGGAGTGTCATATATGTGGCATGTCTGCTTTGTGGAATTTGTGTTGACACCCCTAGTGGGGATGATTGGGGTGTAATTGACCACTGTTCTTCTTTTGCTAGATGGGGTGTTTCATGATTCATGTGTACATTCATTGCTATGCATTGTGTAGTATGTTTCTTATCTTTACTGTATATGTGCTTGTTGCAATTTATGCCGTAGATAGTGTGTTCCTCACTTTGGCTGTGAAAGACGGACTGATGGTGTTATTTCTGATGTACGTCTCTGACATGGTCCAGTCATGAAATGCCTGATGACACACACACAGATGAATCTAAAGAATTAATCATGTGTTTCATGGCCTTTCTGCAGGCGGATGAGCCTACAGACCACCTTTGCCAGGAGACATGGGCGTGGACGTCTGGAATCTGGACACGTTTGGTGGTGCCGACATGCACATGTGTGCGCAAGCAGAGGCACATGGATTGCGATCATACATCCAGAAACTGCTGACGTGTTTCAAGGGACTCCAGGCAAGGTGAGCAGCACAGGGGGTTCACAACACAGCAAACCTTCCACCAGGCCAGTTGCACATGCATGCTTAGTAGCAGCACTGAGGATGAGCATGGACAAATATTGGTGTTGAAGCGCACAATACAGCTCAGATGTGTTAGTGGACTGATGGCTAGTTGATAGCGAAAGTTGTCTGGGGCACCTGCAGGGGCAGTGGCACATACCCTCCGGTCCACCATGGGCCATTGATGCACTTGTATTAGCCACGTAGCGTTCCGAGACATGGAAAGAAGCAGCTCACAGGGTCAGACAGCAAGGGACATACTCGGGTGCAGTGCATTTCATTTCCAAGTAGAATTTGAAACATGCACTGCCTAATTTATTTTGGTCATGGTGGTATACGACTTGTTCCAAAGTCATACCTTGCTATATGTGTCTGTCTGCTTACTTAGGGAACATTGCATGTTGTGTGAATCATGACACATTGGTGTTCCATTTGCCACGCACCCAGCGGCACATGATTTACTGCATTGACTGTGTATGAACCATCACAGGGGTAATGTTACCTATGGGTACGAAGCATCCACACAAGATTGTCTGTTTGTAGAATGGTTTGTTACTTTGGGGCATATTTGGTGGTGTGTTTGTGTGTTTTGGGCACGCACAGATTATTAACTGTGGCTCTCTTTACAGCATTGACCTGCTCCTGTTACCGGCCCTGAGAGTGCGCAGGCAGGAGGCCAGCACTCACCCCAGAGATAAGTTTCTCTTTGTCTTCCATTTGAGTAATTTGCTGCTATGTGCATGATGGACAAGTTTGGTCTAATTGTGTATGTGTTAATGTGAGTACTACATTTTTGTGCATTCCCTACTTTTCCGTGTCAATCCTACTCCCCTCTCCTGCCCCTCATTCCGGTTATCCAGTATGCCAATGCCTGTCCCGACTGCATATCCCTGACCCTCCTTCCCCACCAGGTTCTCAGAGGCCTGTGTGAGTTTGACCTTGCAGGCACCCAGACCACGGTGGGGGTGGTTGGTTCGTGCCAATCCTGCGCCTGTACACAGGAGCTGTGACAGTACACATCCGTTCGTGGTGCATCATTCTATGTCATGTACCACACATGGTACACATCCTGTTGTGACATTGTTTTACTGTGCTACCTTGGTTGTTAACATCATTGTGGTAGTACTTGGCCTTTGTGGCATACTGCTACTTCAGGTCATCTACTGGAGGCTGTTCTGGTTTGTTTTCCTGCCTGCAGGCTATTTGCTTGGCTTCTGTGTTGGCCTGCTTTGAGTTCTCTTGGATTTGGTGCTTTTGCAAATCAAGGTGGACTCTGAGGGTGCTGACAACTTTTAACACACAAGGTGGGAGATGGTGACAAAGGGGAAGAGTGATCCTGTGGCCAGGTGAAATTAAAGGATGAGGCTGAATAACCCAGGTGCAGTTGTTCAGTGGGTCATGGTGATTTGTGACGGAGGGGTTGTTTTGTTGTTGATAGTTGCCTTGCCCTGCAGTGTGATGGGCACCTTGACATTGTAATTGTGGTATCCTATGTACACGATGCATTCTGCTGATCAATGCCTGTTCATGTGTTGTGGTTACCTTTCAGGTGTGAGGGGGTAGTTGTGGTTTGGCATGCTGGGGTATACACATGGTGAATGTTCACATGTGATGTGTAGAGGACACTGGTGGTCACTTGATTGCACATGCATATGTTGAATGAATGTCCCTACTGACCCACACACTCGCACTATTATCCACTCCATGTCCACGTTTACACTCTGTTTGCCTTCTGGTGCCCACTGTGTCCCTGCAGCACTTGTTCTATGAACAATTGTGGATCCTGTACATGCGTAATTTGCTTTTTGATGTAGTTTGTAGCTTAGATGTGATGCTCAGGTTGTGCATCACACACAATGGCTGTTCACTGTGCTGTGCAGTGAACAGTGTGTTGCAGGAGGTGGAAACAGCACACAGAAGCTGCAGTGTTGATTTTGCAATTCACATTGTGCATGTAGACAGGCATTCAATGTTATGTTACAACTACAACTTTTGGAATGCATTTGGGTATGACTTAATTTGGGTGGGAGGTTGTTGGTCAGTCATTTCATCTGATTCCATGTCAGGCATCATTGTCTGATGCCAATTTACATTTTTAACATGGCAATGTGTACCTTATTGGTACTGTGTTGGTGTATGGCTATTGCTTGCCATGTCATGTTGTGGTCTGGGAGGGTTTGAGTGACATACCAGTGATAGTTATGGCCTGTTTTGCAGGTCTGTGTGATTCACACCTTGCATGTGTGCCTTTTGGTCACACAGGATTGCTTGTGTTTAAGTAGCTAGGGATGCACACAATGTGGCAATTCCATGGCAACAATCTCAGGGAGGTAAGTTTGTGACAGTTGACTGTCTCTTTGGCATCATTGATTGCCACCTGGTATGTGCCAGGCCTGTGTGCACTTCGCAGGGTTGGGAGTTTAGGTGAAAAATATGGCCACAAGCTGGGTCCGGGCTGCCTCGCTACGTGCCCTATCCCCTCCCATGTGCAGTGCCTGTGCCTGTGGTTGGGGATGGGGGGCACCACCATGTCCACTGGTACGCCCTGCCGTGTTGCAACATTGTGCAGGACACATGCTGCCACAATGATCCTGCACACTACTGGGGGTGCATAGTGTAGCTGCCCGCCAGAGCGGTCAAGGGAGCGGAAGCGTGACTTGAGCACTCCGAATGGGCACTCCACTATGGCCTTGGTTGCAATATGGGCGGAGTTGTATCTTACCTGGGGTGGTGTGGTGGGGTTCCGGATTGGCGTCATCATGTGGTTGCTGAGAGGGTAGGCACTGTCCCCTGGAGAGGTGACAATGGCTGTGATTATTGGGGTTTGTGTATTTGTGTGTGTGTGTGACATGCATGCATGTGCACGGGCATTTGTACTCACCTAGGAGCCATGTGTTGCCATGCTGCCCAGCTTAGAGGGCCCGGCTCAGGGTGGACATTCTGTATATGAAACTGCCATGGGTGGAAGCAGGGTAGTTTGCATAGACAGAGGTGATGATTCCCTTTGCATCGCATACCACCTGCACGTTGATGGAATGCCAGTGCTTGCGGTTTCGGTAGATGTGCTCAGTGGCCCTAGGTGGACGTAGGACCACATGGGTGCAATCTATGACACCGAGCACTTTGGGGAAGTGTGCCACCCTGTAAAAGTCCTGGACAATGGCCTGCCTTTCTGCGGGGATTCTGGGCATGCATATGTGCCTGCGGACTGAGGGGCACGCTGTCATGATTGCCAAGACCTGGTGTAGGCAGCGTGACTGCGTGGCCTGTGAGACCCCCCCCCCCACTATGGCAGTAGTCTGCTGAAAAGACCCAGTGGCCAAAAAATGCAGGACATTGAGCACCTTCTCCAAGGGGCTCAATGCTTGGGAGCAGAGGGTGGGGGATGTAAGGTCATCTTCCCATTCCCTGACCAGGTCTAGGATGATACGGGTTGGAAACCTATACCTGCCATAGACCTGGTCGTCAGGCATCCCAAAAAGGCTTGTCTGTGGTGAAAAAATGCGTCCTCTGCTATTCTCCTCCTCCTGCGGTGTCCCACGATCAGTGCTGAGACAAATGGGGCATTCATCGTAGCTGTATATACGTGTTTGTTGTTTGCACGCACTTTTATACTGTGCGCGGGGACGCTTCTGCCTGCTTTCGTGTGGCGGATGCATTGACGCCTGTGCGCGTCTTTTGCCATGCGTGGGTTTCCCGTATTCGAATCCATGAATACGGGTTGTCCGCGTGCGTGTGGGCGTTCCATGTAGTTCCCTGCAGTACTTTCCCAGTTACGCCTTCTTTTTCACGCGTTATTCCCCATTCTGCGTGTTACGCCCACTGTTCCGCCCACTTTTGTTGTGTGCGCCGCGCTATGTGCGCTTTTGCTGTGTGCGTAGCGCACGCTGTTTGATGACGTGTGTGCCCATGTGCGCCATGCACGGATTTGGCGCAAAACCAGTGGGAAACAAGCGCAGTGCCCTCCTTGAATCTCACGCGTGATTGTGTGCTTGCTTTCTCACGCTTGCGCCACCCTGCGCCTGCTTGCGCTGGGATTTTCGGCACACGTTTGTTCCATGAATCGGCCCGTAAAGATTTTTGAAAAATAGCAACATTTTGGTCAAGACAATTGGGAGTTAATCCTACCGAATAGGGCTGGTTGGTATGTAAGTGAAAGCCAGCCTCCATGACTCGACAGTATTACACCGACTTGCCTTAATGATGCATTTTCCTCTTCCATATGTGCATTTCACCACTGGTGCAGTAGTAGATGGCAGAATGTGTGAGAGAAATCTCAAGATGAATGGGACATTTCTGTATTTCTTTAATGGAGTACTACGCACCAAAGGTTTACTCTGCTTGACACTCACCTCCAGGCTCATGTGTTAGTACATTGTGTACTAGAAGTAAATGTGCCCATATCAAAAGGTGAAAACAGCGTGCAAGATACCAGAAACAGTATAGAATACTGTGCACAAGGTGAACTGCTCCATTTCAGTAAACACCAAACCCCACATCAACAAAAAAGGCCAAAATTAAAATTAAAGAAATATAAAAAGGCAGACAAAATAGTACAACACATTCAATAAAGAGATACCATTGGAATATTCAGAAGTGTAACACAGGGAAAAACAGAGACCTCTCTTTACTTTTGGAGGACAGCATCCAATCCACATGACAACAAACGCCAGGACTTTGAGGTACCTAAAAATGTAGATAAGTGTTAACAAATCAACATATGTTACCAGCCATTTGATGTGGTCAAAACGACCACATGTGCAGCACACTGTCTGTCTACAATCACAGCACAGAGTGAATGGAGAGGTGGTTATTTTCTCTTAAGGCCTACCAGCAATAGAAAAAACAACTGACAGTCGCAAAGTGACACATATCTGAACAAGGGATGCTTCATCTGTAAGCCAATATTACGAATGTCTTTGGTAAGAGCTGTACATTCTCTCTGTTTTGTGACTAATATAACATAATTTGACCTTTTATGTTCCCACTTTTTGAATTGTGTATCCTCTATTTTGAATCTCTCCCTGCCCCTTACATGAATACGCCTTGAGCTCATCAAGGTTCTCAAAGGAAGAACAATGGTTCCCTCGGCTATTAATTGGCTCACCTATGGATGCAAATAACTTCATGTAGGTGCTGTTAACGCCTGGGTATATTGCATAGAGAGAGGAGTTTAATCTGTATTCAAGCTCTACCAGGCCTTTGATCTCACCACATTGACAATCCATCAAAGAAAATAAAATGTATTTGAGGATTGCATTTGAATAAATAAATATATATATACATTATTCAGTGAAAAAAACTTTTTTACAGGGATGTTATAGTTCCAAGTAAAACCAAAAAAAACCCTGAAATTCGCCAGTTATGGTAAGCTAAACTACCATAACTCGCGCCACCACTGTGCACTGCTACGACTAACACCCAGGACATCAAAGATGACATCACAAATGTCATTGATGACATCACTGATGACATCACATGTGCATTTACTTTTCATGAAAAGTTTGAACAAGGGGTTCTCATTGTAATGTTGATAAACTGTCAACGGTCATTGGAATAAATATCATGACGGAAGTAGTGCCATGCAGTGATACAAATAGCATTCTATAAGTTCTTTAGTATACTGAGATACTCATGTAGAAACATACGAATTGTGTGGAGCATACATGATGGATGTGCAATATTAATAATCTTGCCATGTGGAATACTGAAATGATAAATGCTTTCTTATTGGAGTTGTGTGTTCTCTGAAATATTTAATAAGTAGCTAATACAACCCAGTTTCTATAAATTGCATTTTTGCAAACAAAACAGAAACACACAACAACACATTGAAATATGAGGATATACAGGGAAAATGAAGTAAAAAAAGAGCAGTATTACCAGACAATCTTCATAACCTAACTGATTATCTTCATGCACAGAAATGATTGCTCTGCTTCATAGCTACTACTTCCCTATGTGCAAGTGTCACATAATGTGACTGGACCCTAAAGAAAGTAGTGTGAATACAATGTATACAAATATGAGTAGATGCAGGGAAAGTACAGTAAAAAAAAACAGCAGAACTATAACAAAATGTTGATAACCTTACTGATCATCTTCATACATACAAAGCATTGCTGTTTTCCAAGTCTGTGTTTTCCCCTATGCATATGTTTCATATGCTGTGAGTGAACCCCAAGTGAATTATTGTAAGAACATATTTGAAGTATAAGTGTACAAATATAGTACTTTTTGAATGTTTAGTTCCTGACTGTTTATCACCTTTGACACTTGGGATGGTATACCCACAAACCTCTGGGTCGTCACTGAGCACAATATCCCCTTCGCCCTCTTCCTCGCCTGTGTCTGTAGATGCGGTCTCAACTCTTTTCTTACTCTTCTTCTTTCCCTTGTGTTTTTTCACGTAGAGGTAGAGCCTCCCTCAGTTCGAAGACACCCTTCCGCCTTTCAATCTACAGTAAGCAGGAGGGGCTCCTTCCCGATGGTGTTCAAATGAGGAAAAGCCCAAAGGCAGAAAAAACCTCTAGGGTGGTTCTTTGCAGCTGCAGTTTGTGGAAGCCGGTGATCCATGAGGTTGTCCAGGTACCCAAGGATGTACTCCGGTGAAATGAAGCGGGCAAAGGCGGTAGTAAGTACACCTTCACAACAACTGAGAAGCAGGGGAGTGAGCAGTAGACAGGAGCGACACACCCTTGTGAAGGGTAATTAGTTTGCAGAAAAAACTCCGGGAAGTAAACCAGTCAAGGGAAAGATGGAAAAGGCAAACGGACTAGAGTCCTGGAAAACAAGGTAAGTGATAAGGAAGTTCAGAACCCAGAGCGGGAAGCGAGCCAGAGAGAGAGACTGGCGAACAGGAGGAACAGGGAAAAAACAGGTGGAACGCACCGAAGTACGCACTGGACAGCGAAAGGCGGGCGGAGTAACCAGGAGGGCAGAGAAAGCACGGGTAGAAAGCACTAGTGTCAGTTCTCACGAAAGCGAAAGCAGTGAGTTGAGACGCAACGCTAGGACAGAATGGGAGGGGCTAAATCGTAAAAGAAGGAAACGTATAGAAAGACTAGACCTGCATCACCAACAGGACAGAAAGACTGTCACAGGACATTCTAATGGTGGTACAATCGCCTAACGGGCCAGACGTGCCACGAGAATCGGCACATGACACTGTCACTGGCCTAGATATGTCAGTAAAGAAAAAAAGAGGGAGCCAGATATGTGATGTCATCAGTGATGTCATCAATGACATTTGTGATATCATCTTTGATGTCCTGGGTGTTAGTCTTAGCAGTGCACGGTGGTGGCGCAAGTTATGGTAGCTTAGCTTGCCATAACTGGTGAATTTCAGGGATTTTTCGGTTTTACTTGGAACCATAACGTCCCTTTAACAACTTTTTTTTTCACTGAATTTCATAGGTTTTAGTAGCGCAACTTAACCATAAAGTCCCTTTAACAAAGTTTTTTTACTGAATTTCATAGGTTTTTAATAGCGCAACATAACCATAACCTCCCTTTACCAAAGTTTTTTTACTGAATATAGATATAGATAGTGTGAACTTCATAGGTGTTTACTAGGATTCCCTTACTTTATATACATATAACATAGAATATACTGAACCCCCTGCTAGTGATTTTGATGTCCGCGGACTGTGCTTATGTCTACGGACGGACGCGGACAACATCAACATTACCCAAAAACTCAGGGGGTATCTTATATTATTGTATCATGTCATATTAACACTGAACACGTTCAAAGAGCAGCACATGAACACATTATATGTAATAATAAATAGAAAGTGGAACCTATATATGTAAGACATCAACCATCCATTTAAATAGCATATGTACTAGAATGGAATATACCAAAACAAAAAAAATATGCCTCCAACATAATTGCTTCACAGAAACTGCACAGCAAGTAGCAACAGCAGACCCACACAACAGTAACAACTAAACTTACCAGAAACTAGTAAGTAAACTTCATTTTTCTTATATATTTCTAAACTTTCTGTATTGGGTACACTAAAACTAATATTTATTTTTTTACACAGAAATGTCCAGTACTTTGGAATGGCTTGAAGAACATTTCCCACATGATGAAATGAGTGAAGACAGTGATACTAATGGTAGACACTTTTCTATATAAACCATTACTTTATGTGTACTTAACACATTTTTTTTAACAGACCATACAAACAGTGAAAACAATATAGCAAAGGAGACATTAGAAAATGCTCTGCAGCGAATGGAACAAAAAATGGATATGCTAATGAAAAATGTCAATCTTTTAAACATTTTGTGGAGCACCACATAAAAGAAAACATTAAATATCATTGTCCCACATTTACCTGTTCCCCCTCTGCATGTCCCAGTCAACTATCCCCAAACCCTCACCACCATGAAAAATGTTTTGATGAGACTTCCATCCCTTCATCCCCTCCCATCCATCCTCGCCAAACCCTAATACCCCTGTATTTGTGTCAGTTTCTGCTCCCCCCTCTCTTTCATAAATTTTATATTTGTATATAATAATAACATATTATATGTGTTGTTACTTTATTCTTTTGCGTCTTATTTTTTAAAAAAAGGCAGTTAAGGGGTCCGCGGACACCCCGGGTGTCCGGAATGTCTGCAATTAACCAAAATAGAGGTGTCCTAAGGACACTATACCTGTCCGTACTGTCCAAAATCAAGATGGAACTGTTCTTAGAACACAATCGATGTCTGGGATGTCTGCAATTAACCAAAATTGAGGTGTCCTAAGAACACTATACCTGTCTGTACTGTTCGCAATCAAAATGGAACTGTTCTTAGAACACACTCGATGTCTGGGATATCGCAATTACCAAAATGGAGGTGTCCTAAGGACAGTATACCTGTGCGTACTGTCCGCAATCAAGATGGAACTGTTCTTAGAACACACTTGATGTCTCGGATGTCCGCAATTAACCAAAATGGAGGTTTCCTAGGAACACCATACCTGTCCGTACTTTCCGCAATCAAAATGGAACTGTTCTTAGAACACACTCGATGTCCGGGATGTCCGCAATTAACCAAAATGGAGGTGTCCTAAGGACACTACACCTGTCCGTACTGTCCGCAATCAAGATGGAACTATTCTTAGAACACACTCGATGTCCAGGTTGTCTTCATTCAAAATGGAACTGTTCTTAGAACACATTCGATGTCCGTAATTAACCAAAATGGAGGTGTCCTAAGGACACAATACCTGTTCGTACTGTTTGTAATTAAAATGGGAGTGTCCGCACTGTCCGTAGAACATATACGCACATGCGCACCACACCCATAGATCCTACGAACATCGCGCCTGTCCATAACTGTCTGTTGCAGGTGTGTTGTACTTTTAATTAGTTTGAGGACCCGAACACTGTCTGTAGAACACACGCGCGCATGCGCACAACTGTTCCTGCGGACAGCCATTCCATTTGCGGACGTGTCCGTGATGTCATCCATCATGTGACCGCACCAATGCTGAGCGTGCATCCTTATTTGCAGACACTGTCCGGGTCCCCGAACACAATAAAAGTACCTTTTTTGGACAATCCAAAGTATTTTACAGTAAAAAACTTTTTGAGCCTTTTTTTGGTGTTCGATGTGTCTGCGGACAGCCCGGCTGTCCGTGGAGCGTGCACCAGCACCCCTATAAAAGGCCACACCCTAGAATTGCTCCTCATTGTGCTTCTGGCTACCTGACAGAGCATTGCTTCTACTTGCATTCACTGCATTGCTGCTGACTCCTGCCTGGTGTCCTGCAGATGGTGACCATGACTGCTTCAGCTTCATCCCCAGCCCCATCCTTTCCATCACAACCACATCCCCAAGGGGGGGGGAATGGGAACAGGCATGAGGATGCAGAGGAGACAGATGAAGAGGATGAAGAGGATGAGGTAGTGGAAGTCCCTACTACCAGCACTCGCTGTGAGTCTTGGGTGTAGCGGTTGTTTACCACTCTTGATGGAGTGCCAAAAGCTTCTGCAAATAAGGTCATCTGCAATCAGTGCCACATGGTGCTGAGTCGTGGAAGGCCTGGTTCGTACAGCTTTGGTACGACATCAATGAAGCGACACCTAAGGTCATTCCATGGTGGGGCTATTCATAAGGTTTTACCTTGCGATAAATGTACAAGGTTGAGTTCCTCTACAGCATCCTCCGTTCCCGCTCCTGTCACCACAAGAGACACTACTGTGGGACAGCACATCCCTCCAGCTGCCTCACAGTCCATTCATGATGCTATTGACCCTTACCTTTCGAGGGTCACAATATTGTATATGTACTGCAATGCAGTACTCTGCAGGTGGGAGAATCTTCGGAGTACTTTCGAGACTCCGGTCAAGGAGCACGAGATAAACTGCCCACTACCTGAATAAGACCCACCCTACATCTTCCTCTCTCCACCTTCCCTTTCTTATCCCCGTGGTTGGTGTCCCTTCCTTACCCTCCCTTCCCCTCCTTTCCTTGTGTGTTGTGTTTGAAAAACCCCAAAAAATATAAAACAACAAAAAACAAAAAAAGAGGCTCTTTTCAGAGCCATCTTTCACAGTTTAAAAATAGAAGTAACAAACAAATAGTGCAGGGCCCTGTGCATTTTTTAAAAGTCAGCGGACAGTCCGCGGACATTTTTTTTTTGGGGGTGCTGCCCTATCAGAACCATTGCACTTTTCTATGAGAAGAAGTGGTGGCTCTGAAAAGAGCCTTTTGGTGGTGTTTTTTTGTGTTTCAAAAACTTCAAATGATTAACACCTACTGCAAAATGTATTAATTTAATTACAAAAAAGGTTGCAATGCATTTTGTATATTTCACAGAAAAATCTCATTGCCAGCATAAGTAAGATGTACTCCATCTCTGCGAAAAATGTATGTGCTACAAAACATAATATTTCCATTGTGAAAAGATGACATGCCAACATCTCTTAAAAAGGCACAAACAGCCTTATTGACATTGCGCCTCACTTTCTCCATTCGTGAACCAAATGAAGAAGAACGCAGCCACTTTTGTCTCTACGCAATACAAGAAAACATTACTTGGGAATTTCAAAACATGCCATGACCTTCCCAAGTCCTTCTTTCATTGCAAACTGCAAAGAAATTCTAGACACATGTCCTAAACTGTTCCCTCCACAATGAATAATAATTATGTCTGGTTGACGCTGTGTCACCAAAGTAGCACAGAGAGGTACCAAATCCTGCCACTTCATTCCACGCACTCCATGCCAGTGCACTTCGACATGAGGGAATCCAAGATGTGCAGCCACTCCACAGCGTTCTGCATGCACCTCCAACCAATGTATCCATGAGTCTCCCATAATCCAGATAATCTATTTTCTGAAACACACAGCCATAGCTATCTGTTCTTCTCTCAGGAAAAAGACTTTCTGACAAACTCTTCCCTTACACAACACACCCAATAAACTTTATTGATTTATCCCTTGCTCTGCTCATTCTCATTTGCATGCCTCTCCACCCCAAATACCCTGTATGTAATATGCAGTGTCCGCAGACAACCGCCATGTCCGCGGACATGTTGAAAAATCTGATTGTGATGAATTTAAATTTAAATGATTTACCCCATTTCCCCTTTGAGGTTGGCTCTGAAAAGAGACTTTTTTTCTTTTTTGCAGATGCTTGAGAGACAACTTTTATTTTGTATTTTATTTTAATTTTTTTTCTTATTTTACTCCTAAAATCTTCACATAAGCTTCTCCAAAGCAACCTATATGTTCCAAAACAGCATGGCATTTCCCATGAAAGATAAAGAAATGCCATCTTCTTTAAAATAAACACCATTACCAGAATCAATGTTCTTATTATTACAAAAGAACATACCAGCTCTAAGCATGAAATCAAACATGCCTCGGTTGATTGCACACCTAGCAATGTTTTGCTGAGGACCAAAAATAGAACTATTGTTCCATAGTGCCCTAGGTACTAAACCAGAAAAAATAACATTGGCATTTGGAAGGACATTCATTACTGCTTGAACCAAGTGTTCCTAATCTACCAACTAAGTATTGGCACTGACATAGCCCAAATGCAAAGCACCACAGTGCAAAACTACCACATGGGGACTGTTCATCCTGCCCATATCTTCACAAACTTGTACAATTCCCTGCACATTGAAATCAGGCAAAGTGCTCCACACCACCTCCACTCCTTTAACATCAAAATTGTTTGCCACATTCCTGCATTTAGCATACCGCTCCAAACCATGCACAAACATATCTCCAACCACCAACACCCTGACTTTCTCCACCTCTGCCATCTTCACTACACCCAGCCTCTTTCAACACAAATCCACAACCTCAACAGATGATTTTCTAATCCCTACAGCCCCTGTCCATGCTGGATTTGTTGAAAAACCCCGGATGTGGCGCGCCCTGTCCGCGGACAGCCGCATTGTCTGTGGAGCGTGTAACTCTTAGACAGCCCTTCTACCCTTTCGACTTCACTCTCTGTGCCATTCCCTTATTGGATACAGCTAAGCAGTCACACAACCATCCACCAATCACATCCAAGAACTCTACGTCTAACTCCATCATCATAGTTCAGCACTTGAAATGTACTGTTGATCACTCTGAGTACAAGTCTCACACCATTGGAAAGCACCTACTACAAAAACTACTCTAGAAGTCTCCAAGATTTCTACTTGCAGCTTCATGCATAACCACATGCATGAATACAAACTACAGGTATGCATATTTTCTGCACAGTACATGTACAACTCTTAAAAATGCGTATAAACTGGGTAACTGCCACTTAACCTGTATAACCTATAAAATGAAATGTCATTTTTCCCATCTGCTATAATCAACTGTCACTTCCAAACCTGTCTGCTATCTAAATTCTTTTTTTACACACATAGCTATCTAGAAAAAGTGTAATTTCATATTAAAAGATGGGAGAAATAACAGCATAATTGTATAAAAACACTTAGTAGTGTATTATAAAATTACACACAGCCAGGATGTGTTCATGCATCTTTATAAACTCACACAGATAGACACTATCATTAGAAAAGCTCCCAGCTGAAATGACACCACTGCCTCTACATCACATCCTTCTTCTTTATTACGCACACCTTCACAAATGCATACATTCCATGCTTTTCTATACAGTTTCTGCCATTTACCCTATAAAAAATCTAAAGAAGTATATAATTATTTCTTCTATCTCCTAGCATCCAATAACACAGCCTTAAGAAACCAAGTGAGTTTCATACGCCTAGTATTATACTCATATGCAAAGCATGTTCAACTAACAGATTCTAAGTAAATTATACAGGCTGCACACAGGCAAAGGTTATCAAAAAACACTACTACTACAAAAACATAAAAATCAACATCTAAGCTATAAACAAACATATTCACTAACTTCTTTCTTTTACAATTGTAGTGAAGACCACTCTCCTGAAAAGCAGCAGAATCCGAAGTACAAACAACAACTCAGAAGAAACCTACTCGTTCTGTACAAAAAGTAAGTACAATACTACCATAATATTCTAATTGTTACTCAAACACACTGTGGGGCTGATTCATGGAATTTCTGTGTCGGAAAAAGTGGATTTGTGGGCCATTGTGCCCACTAATCCCCATTTGTTGAACAGGGATTTGCGGGCAGAATGGAACACAAATCCACGTTTTTTGGCACACAACTTCTATGAATCAGCCCCTAGAATGTTAGTATTGCAGAACAAATAACTGTTTTAATACTATACCATTAGATTTAGTGTTAGTGCTTCTCCTCGCCACTAGCTTACTTTGTATTGTCATCTGAACCCCAGTATAGTAACACAAAAATACAAGAATAGCCTTCCCAACTTGTTGTAGCTGGCCTTTTCACAATCACACACCTCCACATACATCCTTACCATCATACTCAGATACTCATGCACACAGCATACATACATTGCACAACAGCCCAACACATACCTTCTTTTTTCCAACAGACCCCATAGAATGCCTACCAAAAAGCAAGTCTGTAGAAAGCAACGCAGAAGTAGAGCAATTCATATGAAAAGTGTCCAAAATAAGCATCCACCTCTAGCAGAATTTGTACAAAAAGTTCAAACAAAACAGCTAATACACTCATTAAGCAAAACAAAACAAGCTTCCAGTACAGACACTTTGCCTCCTCTATCGAAATCTAAAACGAAACAGAAAACAATTATAAAGAATTCAGCTACCACTACTGCTAAAACTACTCCTGTAAATCTTGATATAATGGCAAGTAAAAATACCCCAAAAATATTTTAGCAAAAATGTTCTGCCACGGAGTCCTTCAAAATCTTATAAAAACAGGAGAGAAATCATACACAACCCTTAAAATCTACCGTAAAAAAATAATATTAGAAGCCTTGATAGACAGTGCAATCCTACTCCAAAGAAAATTATTTATTTTAGTGTTAAAAAGAATGAAACCACTAAAAAAACGAATTAGTAAATTACAAAAAAGACTTCTCAATAAACGGAATGGCAACATAAATAACTTCTTAAATATCTGTGGAGGTGAATGGAGTCAAACCACGAGCACAGAACCATATTTTAATGAAGAAGCATACAAACAAAAGCAAACAAACACAATTGCCATACATAGCAATGGATGTGGGTATGAAAAACTTAATAATACCATAATGGAACAAGAAATGCTGCTCACAAAAATATCACCAGAAAACTCAGTATCACCTCGCCATTCAACTAAACCAAAATGTCCAGTCTATAAATGGCTGTGCATGTCAATGTGTAAAATTGCCAATAAATCTTTCAAATATTTACGCCAGTTCCTTAATCGTTAGGTGAAAGGCAAAGACAAATTCAAAATGAAACTACTACAAAATATGGATACCTGTCCAGTGCACAAATACACAGGACTACAAGGACATTCATTAGCCTGCATTTCAGGACCTATTTGCAAAAGCACCTTCCATCATATCAAAATGATATCAACACATCATTCAACTATAAGAAATCTAGTCCATAAACTGTACTATGCTAAAAGTCCTTCTTTAGCACTAGCCAATATAAATAACAATCATCTACATGGTACAGCCAAAGACCTACTCGAAGAAATAGAGCATATCCAGAGAAAATATTTTGGAAGTGAAAGTCACTTACAAAATGCAATAGCTAGCAAACAGACTAGCAAAAATTGTACGGATGGTAACCTTCTATTACACACATACAAAAAAGAAATACTAAAATTTAAATGTACATCCGCTGAAGTACCAAACCATATGTGTGTGTTGCCGCAGAACTTTTTATGAAAGTAGCACAAAAACTGTAGACATAACATATACAATAGAAGATAATGGGCCTCATTACGAGTTTGGAGGTGGGCTGCCTCCAAAATCGTCACGGCTCCGGATTCCTTGAATGAGGAATTACTGGTTCATTCCAACCTTGGATGACCCAGTAATTCCTCATTCAAAAAATCCATCCCATTCGCATTCAAGCCCCCATTATTAGCTCCCTGGTCCCCTTACAGGACCCACAAAGGATGTCTGGTCTGACCAGCGTTCCGAGCGGGTCTCGCAAGGAAACCTCATAATAGGGCAGATTGGGTTTACCGGCCCGGCACCATTACCAGTGCCGTTAAACCCATTCCGCACACCTCGTAATGAGGCCCAATGAAGATTCCAAATTGTTTGAATTAGTTCTCTACCTTATAGCAGAAAACAAATATGAAATAAGTGACCCCTTAATACTTTGCAGTTACTGCACTGCAAAACTTGACAACAAACAAACTCCTTCACACGCTATCACAAATAACTTGGAATTGTTCCCACTACCAAAACCCCTGCAACAACTCAACGCATCATAATTCAAACAGTGCACCCATTTCAAGCAATAATATGCCTTCACCAAAAAGCAGCACAATTACCTCCCTCTGAATTACTGAAAGGCATTTGTGGCAAAGTAGTTTATTTACCATTAGATCTGAAAGAAAATGTACACACTCTGGGAGTGCAACGTCCAATAGATTAATCTTTAATTGTCTTAGTAAATGGTGTACCTACAAAAGACAAACAAAAATTGGCAACAACTCGTGGACTTACATAAAGTTAGACAAACCTTGCAATAACTAAAAGACAATAATGAATACTACAAAGAATTAAAATTGAAGAAAACCTGAGGGAAACCACTGAAATAATTCAAGAGTCACCAGAAACTGGTCAATTTCAACTTCTAGATCCTGCTACAGTATTCAATATTTTAGACCATTATACAATTCATCCATTACACTCTAATGACTCCATAGATGATGCACTGGAAACGTACCAAATGCGACAAACCAAAGGATCACCAATCAGCATATGGGAAAAAAGTATAGAAGCACATACTTTTCCTCTACTTTTTCCTACTTGGAAAGGAGGAAGGTACCATGATAAACCCACTCAGATAACAGCATCAGAATACCGCTCCTTACAAATGTATTCTGAAGATCCCAGATTTAGACAAAATGTGGAATACATATTCCACCTACTTTTTGAAAGTGAACTAGAAACTCTATGCTACGGAGTTGCACACACATTGACATCAGGTACCCATTTTCAAAATATGTCAGCTACACAATTACTTCTTAAATTACAAGATAAAGATGAGGTTCTACAATCAAGCATTGCAAATATGTTAGCAAACATGCGTCGTACAAAAGAATACTGGTTCTGATATCATGAAGGTGTACGTTGTATGATAGGAAACCTTGGCCCACCCACTTGGTTTGTTACATTAAGTTGTGCAGAATATGCATGGGAAGATGTACATGATTTCCTACGCATAGCAAACAAAAACAAAACAAACATAGATATACTAACACCTGGAGAACTCTGCTCGCTAGATCCCGTTAATGTTTCAAGATATTTCCATCATTGCTTCATTGTTATGCTACACTTTATTTGTGATAAAATTGTTCCTCCCTTCAGAGAAGTGGAACACTTCTTTTGGAGAAAAGAATACCAAGCCAGAGGAGCACCACATATACACATGCTTTTATGGATTAAGGATGCTCCTAAATTTGGTGAAGGCAGTGATGCCACTGTTTTACAGTTTATCGAAAAATATGTCACTTGTGAAATGTCTTCACAAACAACAAATAGTGACCTTCATGGACACATTTTACAATTTCAAAGACACAAATGTGGCAAATATTGTTGTTGCAAATATAAAAACAAAGGGAAATACTACACCAAATGCCGCTTTGATTTCTATAGACCAGATACAGCAACAGGTCAAGTTAACAACTTCATGTCTTGAGGGCCCTGATTCATGGATTATTTGCGCTGAAAAAAAGCTGTTTAACGAATGGGGATTTGTGGGCAGAATGGCGCACAGATCTGTTTTTTTTTCAGCGCAAATAATCCATGAATCAGGGCCATAGTGTCAAAGGTAAATCACCTAAGAACACATATTACATAAAAAGAACAGAAGAAGCAACATGTATCAATAATTACAATGCAATGATTGCTCTCTTATGGAATGCAAACATAGATGTGCAATACATTGCACACAGTTCCACTGCAGTTGCACAATATGTTACAGCCTACTTAACCAAAGCAGAAAAAACAGAGCTTCAAGACCTCTGGGATGACCTATCATCTGACAAAACACTGTCACAGAAATTGTACAGCTTAGGCATACAAATGCTCTCTCATAGATAGAGAATGTGGCTGCTATGAAGCAACAGACCGTTTAACCGGTACTGCTTTGTATGGAAAATCTGAAAATATAGTATGGCTAAGCCTTGGTCCTGCTAAATCTAGAAAAATAGTTTGTTCTCAAATCATATGAGGACACAGCAACAATAGCCAAACATGATCTCAACAGCCAGCCAAGACATTTTGAAAAACAATTTACTGACACATACTACCCAAACAGGAGTACCACTTTGGAAACCATGTGTCTATACCACATAGCCCAAAACTTCACATACAAAAATAATATAAAACCAGATGAAAACAAATGTATATACAGAGTGACAAATTGTGAAGGCAGCTTAGTGAAACTTACCAAACAAAGTTTAATTAATCATATCAAATTGTCATTAAAAACTCCTTAACATAAAGAACTATATTACATGTTCCTGCTTCAACTTTTTAAACCATGGAGAAAAGAAGAGTTACTAGATATCTATGACTCCTATGAAGACGCTATCAAAGCAAATGAAAGCACTATAACAGATGTAAACTTTACACAGTACAAAACAATGTTGCACAATGAACAGCAACACGAAGAAGAACTCCAGGCCCAACTAGATACGGACACTCCCGACAGCAGTCAACCTTCTGTAACAGGAAGCCAAGAACCACTGGGACAACCACTAATAGCAAATGAGGCAGAATTAGCTATGATAGAAGTAGAAAACACCATGTGTCACTATGAAGAACATACAGAACACTTCACTCTACTGAAATCAAAACTGAACAATGAGCAGCATAGCATTTTCTAAGAAGTAACAAAACAAATTGAACATGGTGTGCAACATGAAAATAAAAACGGTATCTGCCAAAACTACAAACCTATACTGCTATACGTCAGTGGTCAAGCTGGTTCAGGAAAAACATTCTTAATCAAAATCATCAGCAAGTTCCTTCAACAATTGACAAACAACAAACTGTCAGCTGTTGTAACTGCCCACACAGGTTTAGCTGCCTACAACATAGGCGGTATCATTTTACACTGATTACTACTCATTCCAGTAGAACGCCAAAGAAATTAGATTATTACAAACTTTCTACAGAAGCTGCCATGGAACTACGCAGAGTTTTCCAACAAATGAAAATGCTACTAATCAATGAAGTGAGCATGGTCTCCAACCTACTGTTGGCGTTGATTCACCTCAGATTACAAGAGGTACTCAAAATAGACTACGAAGAGCTCTTTGGAGGAAAACACATTATTGTTTTTGTAGACCTTCTTCAATTGACACCAGTGAAAGGTGAACCTATTTTTAAAACCTTAGGGCACAAACTATGCCGTAAAACTGTTGCCAGCATAGGAAATGTCAACCTTTGGCAACATTTCCAATACAGAGAATTAACAAAAAACATGCGCCAGTCTGCAGACATCACATATGCCAACATTTTTAAAAGTATTAGAGTTGGTGTACTATCTCAAGAAGCACAATCAATATTAAAAACCTGACACATCCATGTACTCTATGGCCATAACTCATGTGCTACTGATGTCATGGAAAAATTAGCACACAAAAATGTCAATTGTATGTCCTTGATGCCAACTCTTGCAAGCTGGTCAAAATGCAATGAAACAATGTTGGAAAAAATGCAAGCAATAATTGAAATTAGCTCCACAGACAAACTGGACCTACATGGTATGACATACCCATGCGTCAACAAGTCACAACAAGACTAATTACCTTAGAAAACTCTATCTCCAGCACAGCTTGTTTGGAAAAAAATATTAAAATTATCTTTAAACTGTAGAGTAATGCTTAAACGTAACCTTGACGTGGAGCAAGGACTAGTTAATGGAGCACTTGGTATAGTTGTTGGATTTCAAACATACCCACGTGACAACAACATTCAGTTTGTCAATATTCTCTTTGACAAACTATCAGAAGTTAAAAGGATAGGACGCTCAACAACCCGATTCATTCTTTTCAAAGACATGTATGTATACAGAGAACAATTTTCTCTTACTCTAGCATACGCAGTCACCATTCACAAATCACAAGGTCTTACCCTAGATAAAGCATTAATAGGTATGGGGAACACAGTCTTTAAAGAAGGCATGGGCTACGTAGCACTATCACGCTTACGTACACTTGACGGATTATTTCTAATCAACTTTGATGCAAGTAAATACTGATATTCCTTGCATTCTAGAATACAATAGTCTGCGTTCACTCTACACCCCCATCTAAAAACCTATCCTGTTCCGCAAAAAGCAAAACATGGTAAAAGAAAACTACTTCAAACAGAAACAAAACAGGATCTCACTGCAAACCCTCCAAAGAGAGTAAAAGAAGCTAATACTTCATCAATTACTACAACCAAAGAAGAATCTACTGCTCAAAGTAACTCAAGTACTTCTTCAAAGAAGCCACACACACTCCGAAAAAATGACTTGGACACAGAACTATCAGGGCCATTAAAATTTTCAAATATAACTGGTGTAAATTGCTACACAAATGTAGCAATAAATATTCTATTCCAATTGCCACCAATTATTGCCAACATTTAATTACACAATACAGACCAATTGTGTTTGCAAATGGTAGTCCTTCATAGAAATGCAACCAACAATCCTGACAACACCTACAATATTCATGGAATAAGACAAGAATTGGACTACTGTGTCGGAATGGTCAAATTCACTATAAACTCACAAGAAGATCCACAATAATTTCTAATGTACTTACTACAAGTACTGGAAAACAAAAACATACCTATAAATGAAATCTTTAAGATTTCATACACGTGGAAACATACATCAGGGGGACCTGCCACTTAAACAAATACAGCATTTGACCCATCTTTTACTTCCCCACTCTCCCCAAGCACTCTTACACAACAACACACTCCCCGAAATTGTATTTTTTTCCTGTTCGTCAACGCGCTGTCTGTGGATGTCCACGGATCCAAGATGGCAGGTGCATCAAAACAATGTGACTCACCTCACGCATCATCCCAGCCAATCAGTGAACCTGTCGCATGTCCGCGGACATGACGCAAGCCGGTTAGCCAATCAGTGTCCTGTCCACGGAGTAAACAGGGAAATGATATTACTATTTTTTGTAGACCTACTTTTTGGTTGTTTTAAAAAAATTGTACTGGATGGATTCCCACCAAATTTACAAAAGCACGCTTTTGGGACCAAGCCACTGCTCCTGGTGCAAATTTGGTGTAAATCATCCCAGCGGTTTGAGCTGTAGGCGTGAGCAAAGTTTTTTGCCCATTCACTCTATTGGAAAAAAATACATTTTGGGACCCCCCTTATAACTTCCCCCCCCCCTGCACCAAACCTCACTAAACTTTGCAAAGAAATTCAGAGTGGGCCATATACTTTCTTTTCAAAGTTTCGTGAAGATTTGTCAAGGGGGAGCGAATTTATAAGCCGCCAATAAGTGCTCTTGCTATGGGATTAGCAACTTAACCATAACTACACGGTCACTACCGTGGGCCGTGTAATTATTTTTTTCTCACCAGCTGTTTCATTTTTTGCAGGCATGAAGCACTGTCTATCCTTTTTCTGGTAGGTGTCTCTTTGTTATTCATCATACACCATTGCGTCTGCACATGCATACTCTAACCTCAATCTGTGCTGGCACCCTGTAGTTAAAAGAACACACACCTGAGTGGTAAGCAATCTGAGATGCTGTGGTTTCGGTTCTCTCCACAAATGATCTTCCATGTTTCAAAATTGTATTTTAATTATCACACAGTATAGGGAACAACAATTATTTTTGAAAAATGTTTCCATTGTTTCTTGAAATAACAGTTTCTGGTACAGACATGTGTTTCTACGTTAGTGTTGTGAGCAGCATATTCCTGTTGTGGGAGCTGGGCTTGTCCTTTGTTTTCATCCATAACCATACCAGAAGCAATAGAGTCTCAGATTCAAGCTTGCAATTTGCTTTGAGCTCTGTATGAGTGTATTACCTCTGTAAAATGTAAGCAGGACATGTCAATAGTGCAGTGGAGCAAGTGCTGCAGAATCAAGTAAACCCCGATAAAGACCAACTGCAGACCTCACATACAGCATCTGTAGTTACATGGACCACTGACTCAAGTCATCTAGCCAATTGATCATCATCATCAGTTTGTCTTTGTTTCAGTATAAAAACCATCAAAGTTACAAGAAACCTAGTCATCATGTATACAATAAAAAAATACACCTTAAAATCAAAAATGGAACTCTAGAAAATCGCATTGTTCAATTATTCCAGTAATTAAAATCCTTCATCAAACAACATAATTGACTATGAATCATTTAAAACATTTGTCAGATAAATCATTAGGTTAAGAAATATGTTCAGGGCAATCAATTGTTACCTTTGTTGATACCATCAGTATTGGTTTTCTAGACCCCTTTGCACACGTTCTTTGTACAATAATGATAAACAGATATAATCTAACTATCTAACATATTTGTTTATATGTTTTGAACTTCAACAGTTTAATTCTCATGGTCCGGCTATATTTGATTCATTGTAAAACAGATAATGCACGAATTAGCTAATGATGTAGTCAAATCAATTGCACCACTAGTTGTCAGAATACCCAGACTTTTTAATAGTGGCAAGAACCATCTTTTCCTTGGCACATAGTAAGTGGGACAAATAAAAAAGTGTTTAAGACTTTTCCTTGCTCCCTCTAGAGTAAGACCGAAATTTGGTTGTATATGACTTCTGGGCCATTTAGTAGTAAAAGAGGGTGGCAGGTGTATTCGCAAACAATATTTGGTGTATACCGTCCTGTCGATGAACAGGAACTGTACATTCAAATAGCTTTCTAGTTCATATCTAGATTTAATTTCCAGGTAATTCAAAAATATGTTTCCTGGAACTGTTTTATGGACCAATTCCTTAAAGAAACAGGACTCAAAAGCTTTTTTTAAGTACCCTTGTGTTGTTGTGCTGTCTGTCACTATACATGGTGGATTAACGCAGAACTCAGAACATTCACGTGTATATAAGATGCCCCATAACCATTTAAAACAAGGAAGTGACATAACTCTCTGGTGGCGCAAAATGTCATTAACTGCTTTCCTGAACGGTGTTAACGACATGGAACTCCATAGCTGAACCCAGTATAGAAGAGATTTCAGCCTAATTTCATGTTCCATTCCCATATAACCCAATTCTAGGAATATAGGGTTAGTAGGGGCACTCTGTGGTAAACCCAATCATCTCTTTAGGAACTTCTTTTCCCATCTTTTAATCAGTGGAAAATTGGAAAAGCCCTATATTTCAGATTCATACAAGCGAGGTGGAATTGCTTCGGCTTTATATATTCTCATGGTAGATCACAAAATGTCCTCCATACCAGTTTGCAAAGGAGCTCATGAGACCTGCTTGCTTTGTCAAGGTTAGTTCATGTTTCCTCATCTCTGCATCCAATTTCATGCCATTGCAAAACCTGAAACCTAAGTAATCAAACTAATCTACCTTTTCCAAGAGAACTTCATTACACCTTAAACTAGGCGGGTTTATGTACATTGCATGAAATAACTGTAGTCTAATTTCAGTTAACTTCTAGAGCTTTAACACTGCATTGTATCGGAAAATTATCTAATATCGTTTTTGAACTCCACAGGGTGTCTGAGTTTAATATTGTATAATATGTGAATAAAAAGATTCACAGTCTTTCCCCATTTAGTATCTGGTCATCAGCTTCTAGTCTAGCAGCTTATTCTGCCATTTTCTTTATATAAATAGTGAAAAGCAATAGGGCCCCTATGCACATTTACCTTAGCGCTCCACACACCAGAAAGGAGGCAGTCTTTAATCCTATTGGCCTCATCGAAGAACAGCATGAGCATGGTTATTATTAAAGAGGGATTCAAAAGCTTGAACCAATTTATCCAGGACTTTATATCTCTGCAGATACCATCATAGTTTCCATTGTGGAACTGAATCAAATGCAGCTATTGAATCAGCTAAAATTACATACTTTTGGATTAACAAATGTAGCCTGATAATTTGGTCTACTGTCCAAACACCTTTTCTAAAGCCTGTAAGGTGGTGGGTTTAAAACATTACCTACCTTGCCCCATTGTTCCCAAAGTGCTGATATAATATTTCCATAGATTGCTCTGAGAGCACAATGTAAGGATATTGGGTGATAGTTTAAAATATTGCTCTGATCGCCATTCTTAAGAATAGGAACAATCTCGAGACCGACTAGGAGGTAAGTCAAAGCTCAGATTCCAACAATTAAATCTCTTTGTTAAATTGTGGCCCACATGTTTGGCTCATTTAAAAACAAATCTGCAGGGATGTAATCAGGTTCAGGATATTTACAAATTTCCCTTCAAACTTCTCTTATTATGATATGCCAGAAAGCTGGTGAGTTATGAGTCCCCAGCTATTACCACTCTCTTAAGGACGTCCAGTATGTTTTTTCGTCTTGATCTTTGGCATTAATAAGTTCCTTATACTTTTTCCTGGCAAGCCTTACTTGTGTCATGTCAGCTGGGAAAGACTTGAGAGCATTAATAACTTCTTTCTCACGAAGATCTACACTAAGGGCCTCATCACGAGTTTGGCGGTAACCCTTAAATGCAGCATTAACACTATTACCGCCACATTTAAGGGTCCGCCAGATCATGGCGTTGGCGGATTTTAATCAGCGGCAAAATTGCTGATTTTCGGTGCTATTACCGCCGGCAGAAAATCCGCCAGCGGTAATAGCGCAAATCTTCCCCATTGGGCCCAATGGGGAATGGGCACTAACTGTTCCGCCAAACCCGTGATCCGGTGCTAGTAGCGCTGGAGGGGTTGACGGTAGGGCTAATAGCACCGGCGGTAATACCGCTGGCCTTACCGCCCAACTCGTGATGAGGCCCTAAGTATCCAACAGCCAATTCATCAGTCCTTGAGGAACAAAGGAAACACAGTATTCTCCTCTCCCCAATGGTTAACCAATTGATCAATAAACCCTCTCCCAGATTAATGTGGCCTACTAGTCCTCCATACTTTCCAACTTCTACATGCCCTGCCAAAAGGACACATCATAATACCAACATGTTTTGATTATAATCCTTTATTCCACTATAAAGTCATGAGGAATATTACATAGAAATAATAAAATACATATAATTCATTAATCCATTGAACCAGGCTAAAATACAATAGTTAAAAATCATCATTATCCTTATCTAAATGACAGACACATTTTCCTTACTACACAAAAATAAAACGTGGAACCTTCAGGCACTTGACATGGTGTAAACTTAACTTAATCTGGTTATAACTTCTTTTAGCAGGCGAACATAGCAGTAATCAACACCAAATGTAATACAGAGGAGTTTAAAAAGCTGACAGTAGGTGTTTTCTCAACCAGGCTTGATGTAACTGAGTCACAAAATGGACTACTACCAGATCGCAGGAATTTCTAACAAAATGGTTGGCCTCTGTTAAAGTGCGGACATTGTGCAGTAAATGCAACGGTTTAAACTATTTTCTCTTCAAGGCTTTCATCCCCTAGCAGATGAACAAAAGGTTTGTAATGTTGTCTCTTATTACACCACATAATAAACAATTGCTGCCGAATGACTTTCCACTTGGCCGTATGTGCCAGTACCCTCAAATAACTAGTTCTGAACTCAATATAGAGGGCCTGGGCGGAGTTTCGGAGAAATCATATCCAGGTAGGCCTTTTTCCTCTCTAGTTTCCTAGATTTAGTAATCAGACTTGGGAGTCAACCAATAGCAAGGGAGATGTAGAGTTGTACCTCAATAAAACATGTCTAAAAGTTCACTGCCACTGGTCTGTCTAAGCAGTATCCAGCAAAAACTGCTAAATATGAAAGTCACTTATCAGTATTGAAATGGCTCCTGGACACATCAGGGTTTGCTCATCTAATGTGACTAAGGTGTGTTAACATAGAGCGGTATATGCCATCACCGAGGGCACCATTATGAGTTTGGCTGTGTGCTAAATTGTAGGTGGCAATTCTGTCACCAACACTTTTTAGCAGAACAGAATTACTGGCAATTTCACTGTACCATTGAATTATGAGATTGACGGTGAAGTGGAGGATTTAGCTCCAGAATATACCTAGAGGTAGGTCCTCAACTTCACCTGAATAAATCATCAGATTTTCTGCTTCGGAATTACAGCTCACAATAAATCTGGCAAAACTCCCATAGACTCCTATGGACCCCATAAATGGGGCTAAATACTGTATTACCACCATTTGTAATTCTGCTGTAAATTTGCACGACCGAAAATTGGTAATAGTAAATGACTTTGATGCTAATTCCATTATTGTACCAGTAACATAGAGCCGTGTATGTGATCACAAAATGCATCATTATGTTTTCTACAGTGCTGTACATTTATGGTAACAATTCCATTACTGCCACTTTTTATTCGCCATTGAATTCCAAGACTGAAACAGAACCAAGCAATTTAACTCCAGCAAATAGTTGAAGGTAAATCTGCCACTTTAGCAAAACAATAATTGGGCCTATCACATCGGAAATTCTGGATTGGCTATCAAATGTAACATTGAAGGCTAATGCTGTGCTATGGGCTAGTTTTCTGGGGGCTATATGTAGGAAGGTTTTGGTGATTAAATCTATCCCCGATTCCTGGAGGCTATCTCTACTGGTGCCAATTTTTAAGAAGGGAGATAGAACTAACCGGAGTATTGGCCTATTGACCTCCTTCATATCCCAGGTAAAATATTTGCTGCTATATTAAAACAAGAATCCTCAATAGGGGTGGAATCTAGTGGGAGGGTGGATCGATATCAATTGGGGTTTATCAAAGGAACATAAAATGTATATATTGTATTTGAATTACTTGGGGATTAATATTCTGCACTGAAAAATGTCTGTGGTGAATATTCTGCAATTAAATGGGTACCGATTTACCACCAACAAGTAATTAGGTCGAAAGTCTGACAATTTCACATGCTAAGCACGAAGGCAGTACATAGATTTAACATTCAAAACCGACTTTCTGTAATGAAACTGTGGGAAGAATGGTACAGTACTGTTAAGCAAATGTCAGTGTGTGTTCATAAAAAAAAGTGCAACGTGAAATATTGTACAGAGTATGTGAAGGAGGGGTTACCAACACCAAAAGCTGTGCAGGATCCATTGCACCAACAGACAGTTAATTCAATTGAATATTAGAAACATTCTGAATCATTCTGATTTATCAATCAATGTTATCAAATACTTTCAAACCCAAAGAGACCTTCACTGAAGATCAAATAACTGTTGTGTCTAACATAAAGCCATCAAGCATGCCAACTGCCAAATCCCTGGCAGTTAAACAAATATTACATTTTTATTTTTTTATTTATTTTTCCTTTATTGTTTTGGTTAAATATCTCAAACTTTCAATATAATACAGTACATTTGATAAATCACAAACATCAACAATAAGGCAATTTTGATTAAAACAGCTTATGATGCCAGTCCCAAGATCAGTAGTTGTAAAAAAGCAAGCACTGCCAAAGTCACTGCAATCCGACATCCGCTAAACAACTCTATCCATAGTATTTCGGGTGTCACAATAAAAAAATCTTTAAAAATGTGCAACGTTACTAGAATTTTGACAATCTGTTCATGTGCAAATTGAGATATATATCATCATATTATAAAGCGCAATTGTGCAGGTAAATAAAAGTCACAGAGTGCTGGAATTAAGCAATAAGCCCCCTGCCGCAGGGGCATTACAAAGTCAGGTAATGCCCCGGGGCCCATAGTTATAGGACTGAGCGAAGAGAGGGACTTATTGCTATTGGTTCTAATAGCATTTTTTTCTGTTCTGAAATGCTGCAGCGGAACAGAGAGTCCATTTTCCCTTTCCATGGTGGCCATCGGGAGCAGACATGCTGGGAACAAAAGTGTTCCCTGCGTGTTTGCTCCCGAAAAAGGAGAAAAAAGAAAATAAGTGGGGTTGGGAGTGCGGGGAGGGGGGTGGAAGAAAGAAAATACATACTTGAATCCACGGCGGGGGACAATGGCAGCCTCCAGCCGTGTGGAGGATCAGAGTGAGGATTGCCCCATTTCAAGCCTCCTCATTGGCTGAGGGACTGCCACGCCCCCCACTGGCAACAAAGGATAGGAATCAAGGCAGAGGGATTCCTGGTCGGGTAAAGCCCCGGCGAAGGCCAATCAGAATGTTTGTTACATTCTGATTGCCCTTGCTGGGTACTAATGCTCCTTCAAACACGTGCAGTATGACTGAGACTCTGAGAAAGGACAACACAGCAGAGAGCATGTAGGCAGTGCAGCAAGAGCACCGTCAATCATTTCCGCAGGTTTCTGTGCCAAGCAACGCTGTGCAGCACACACCTGAGCTCAATTATCACAGTATGGAATGATAGACCAGTTCTAAACCTAATGTATATTTCCAAGTGAGAACTTACTACTCATACCCCTTCACCCAAAATGACTTTCCACTGAGTCCACGAGGCTGCTGTAAATATATAATTTTTATAATTTTCTTGCGCCAGCAGCTTCAAATGACAGCAGCAGCACATCAATGCAGTGGTATTGGGGCAACGGCACGATACGGGTTTATAAGAAATCCTTCTGGAAGTTTTGTAGGCAGGTCTTCACTGCCCCTCTGCCTCAAGGACACGGTATGCAACAATACAGGGCATTCAAACGAAAACGACTTCTCGTTCATAAAGGCTAATAAACAAAGAGCAGTTTCCACTCATTATGAGCGAGCTTGACGACCCCGGAACAGCGGAGACTTATTGCACCTGTGGTTACGTCCAGCGTTTGAAGTAGGTGCGAACTACAGGATAGAATGTTCGGGATATCCTTCATCTCTCGCTTGATTTATGTCATCCAACCACACTCGAGGACGACAGTGAAGAAGGACGAGAACCGGGGCTTTGTAGGTTACATGTTTGTGTCACTATTAACTGAGCTATCTCGCTGGGGATGAGATGTATTTCTTAATTTTAAAGACTTAGCAATCACAAAAACCTGCTCGGCATGCATTTGTCTTCTTCAATTAAGCAGGAATTGATGCAGGCCCAGCTCTCTGTACAGGTAATGGGGGGATGGCTATAGTCCGGCCATAAAGAGGTGTGAATGGTGGGTGATTTTAAAGGGAAGGGTGCATAAAGCTGCATGCTGTGGTGGACAATGGCTGCAACTAATGGTGGTCATTTAAATGCATTTCAGATTGCTGTGCTTTATGCAGTCTTTATAGAACGGTTGTAAAACACAGCATCGTTGGGTGGTGTGGAGGAAATGCAGGACCCAGGTATGGGGTTTGAATTTGAGGAAGGGTATGTTGAAGTGGGGGACAAGGGGCTGGGTTCAGGAGGTCATAGTTCTACTACTGCACTTAGCCCTGGCCCTGCTGGACTGGGCTTACTTGGCCCCCTCTCCCTCCCTCGCACTTCCTGTCTCTGTGCAAGTCAAAACCTTGAATGTACAAGGCCTAGCAAGTTTCTCTGTCCGGTCCTCCATTGTCTCCCGTCCATAGCCAGACTTAGTACTGTAGTTTATTGTACCATACACCCCCCTCACCCCCTTCTCTCCTCACTCTTTGTCACACACTTACATTAGTAGATATGCCTCTGGCCTAGTATGCTAGTCATTGTTGTTTTATCATTTGACGACTGTAATCCCTTGTTGCCTTCCCACCTTGAAGTGCTTTGAACTTGTGTATAAGCGCTTTACAAATAAACAGTTAAATGACATACTGGGCATTTTCAAGGCATGTAATATCTTATTGTAGAACCTGACATATCACATTATATCTCATTGCGGATTATGAGGTTGTATACTGGCGTTGTTGATCAGGGCATTGGATCATCAAATGTCTGGCACCAACAAATAAATACATTCAAAATATTATAATAAATATGCTGCGGATCTCTCTAGTGTACCTGGTTTCTTCATATTTAGGCTAGTGTATGTGTGTTTAATGTCTGTAATATTCTCTCGGGCTCTTGAGCACCTGCGTACTTGAAAGATAGTGGAAGAGAGATAGCGAGCTATAGACAGCCAGCACGAGACACAGACAGCGCGAGAAAGAGAGAGGAGAGAGAGGCTTGAAGGTGACAAAAGGAGGAGTAGATAAAAGTGAAAGTGGCGTAGTGAAGGTAAATTGGGGACAGGTCTCTGGTTTATACATTAGATTGAACCATAGGGCTAATGTCAAATGTAAGTTATTATATATATGTTAAAAAGTATTTTACATTTCTTTTAATCAGCTATTTCTTCAGGCAGTAGCCAGTAATAAAAGCATTCTGTAACACGCTTCTATAAGTTCGTCGTTTGCCTGAGAAAGGGTCTCATAATACCTTCCGTTTTGTTTTCTTTATCACAGTAAGTGCACAGGAGGATGCCCTGGGCCTGCATTTTACCGTCGTGTTGCTCGGGATGCTGCACACGGGGATCATTCACGTGTACCAAAAATAAATGCTGCATATTTTTTGGCGTTCCCTTTTCTCTTCCTTTTCGTTCGGCGCCGGGAGCTTGTCCGACCAGCGGTGCGTCCTGATTGCCCGCCACAGCTGCGGTGGCGAGCTGGGGATGATGAAGAGGCCAAGGCAGGATGGGAAGTGACAGGAGACAGATGAAGCCAGGCTTCAGTGGAAATCAGGTTAAGTAAGGTGCCTGGATTTTCGCTGCACGCGGCGCCTCTGCAGAACTGTTCTCCGTGTCCCCTAAGGGAGCCTAATAGAAGCTCTTTACCTTAGTCACTGAGCAGGAACCAGCTTCACCTGAGCTTGCACAGCCTTGGGGGAAAAGCAGCCCCTGTGGAAAAGGATGCTCCCCCTGCCTGGTTCCATGCAGCGCTTTTGTTCTTATATATGTCTCTGATCTGACATGAAGGCATCAGCTGGTTCCAGATCAATGGTGCACCGCCAGCCTGATTTGGGATATCCAGAGATCCTGGTGATAGCAGTGCTAGATGTTCTAACTATTGCACTTTACGTGGCATGCCCAAAGGAGTGCTCTAAATACAGTGGCACTATACACACAGTTTCCAACAACAACATTATTATAAGCATTACAATGCAATCATGGCACCCCAAACATGGAATCAAAAGTCTCCAGCGCACCCCCCAAATGGCCTTCGAATGACTTTGAATATGAATGGGCTTGACTTGTTACAAGTACATCATTAGCCCCACTCAATAGCGCCCTCTGCATGTTAGGCAGAAAGAAATTCACGATGGCGGTAGATGACTAATGTGTAAACAAAGAATACACGTGCCTGAGATGACCTTGCAGTGCATTACAGCTTTTAGATCAAGTAACCTTCCAAACTCCTTCTGCATGCAAGGAGAGATCTAATTCTGCATTGGTGGATTTCTAAGATAAAAGCTAAGAATACGTGAACATACATGCTAACATGACCGTTTCCATTTGGGAGGTGCTTGGCCAATCCTGTGTTGTTTTATGGATTCTGAGATTTGTCATACTGGATTTGTAAAGGGAAATGCAGGATTACAGATCCTAGAATCGAAAGGCAAAAGTAACACTGGACAAACACCTGGGGAACAACAAAACCTACATTTCGGTGGGGGTTAAGGCTTCAAATGTTGGGAGAGGCGCTAGCTTCAGAGACAGTGCCGGAGAGGCAAACGTGTTTGTGTGGGGCATCTAACTTCTTTACGCATTCTAATCAGACTAGAGTAGTGCAGCTTCAAAGTTACAAGCAGTTAACTCTCATCTGAAAGCACCCAGTTAAGGATTGCTACGGGAATGAGTGGTCTCCTGTCCCATCCCTACCCTTCCAATCGCTCTCCAAGCATGCAAGTACTAACTCCACATCACAATTTCAATTGCCTAAACATGTATGCATATGAATGCAGGTGCTGACAGTGACATGCTTTATGTTTGCAGGGCCTTTGTTAACAGATACGCCCAGGCACTGTTTAACGTCTTTGTCCAGTTCTGTCTTGCCAGGGCTCTGTAGGTCAGCCAGGTCCAGTCAACATAACCCAGCAATGAGGCTTTTATGCAATCAGCTATATATACCAGGGGAGAGGCAGCTCAGGAGGCAGGGATGTCATTTAGGGGTTGCCAGGGGCCACAACTGCGAACCCTGAGGTCTCCCATGTCGCCCTTGTGGTCTCCCTTGCTACCCTTAAAATAAAATGTTGAAAAAAGATTATTATTATTATGATTTTTTTAATGCAAGCTCATGGGCTGTGGCCAGCACCTTGTGGCTCTTTGCTTCTGGAATGGCTGGCTTTTTTGTTCAGGCCTCTTAAAAAAACGCAGGCGTTCCACAAGTCTAACACTTTCAGTAGGGAGCCTAAATATGAAAAATTGGAATAGCAAATAATTTCTCTTTCTGGAATTCTATACAATAATTGCTAGACTCATTGAAGGTTTATTTCAGGCACACTTCAGGGGGTGAGTCACTGATTTAGTCTCTTCTTAAACACCTCAACTCAGCCTTTCATCCTACTGACATTGATAAATGAGTACCAACACAGGTTGGGTGATGGTGTATGTATATTTGTTCTATATGAACTGTTCAAGCAGAAGTGCTATATACTAACACATCATTATCATTTGACCTTGGACGTCTGCTTGCATTCACAGTAATTTGGTTATGTGGGCCTACACACACTGATCTTAACGATACATATGGCGACCCATTCTTGTATGAAATGTATATCACATTATAGTGAAATTGTAACCATATTTTCCATAGTGTACCTAGGAACAATGCTATGTGATGCCACTACCTGTTTTATCAAGGAGTGAAAGGTAATCTTCCATCGCTTCCTGTGATATCAATTTGGGGTGGGTTCAAATGACATCACGTCCTGTGATGCCATCAGATGTCATGGGTTATGTGATGTCACTTCCACTGCCCCAGTAAATTTGGTGAAATCACATCCCTGGGCTTTGGGCCGGGTAAAGAAGCAGATCATTGTCTGGAAACACACCACCCGACCCTCCTCCCTTTCCTAATTTGAGGGGGGAGCAGTAGTGTAGTGTTCTGCTTCGGGAAAGTGAAGGAGGTCAAACAGTTAACTGTCCAAGCACGCCGTGTAGAAAGGAAATGTCTTTATTTGAGTTTTAGGCAGGCCGCAAGTTCAATACAACCATTGATTCTAAGCTCCCATCCTCTGTGTCCTATCTGGCACTCTCAGAACCCTAGCATATAAATGCCAGAGACGGCTGCAGAGTCTTTTGGTCTGCGACAGAGAAGGATCTCTTTTGTCGTTGCTGCAGACTCCATTCATTGTGGACTGGCCTAGTCCTCTTTCTATTGCTATTGGCAACGTACTCAAAACACCCAGAACACCGCGGAGCGGGCTGCAGAGTCGGCTGCAAAGTCTTTTGGTCTGTAACAGAGAAGGATCTCTTTTGCTGTTGCTGAAGACTCCATTCATTGTGGACTGGCCTAGTCCTCTTTCTATTGCTATTGGCATCATACTCAAAACACCCAGAACACCGTGGAGCGGGCCGCAGAATCATCTGCAGAGTCTTTTGGTCTGCGACAGAGAAGGATCTCTTTTGCCGTTGCTAAAGACTCCATTCATTGTGCACTGGCCTAGTCCTCTTTCTATTTCTATTGGCATCGTACTCAAAACACCCAGAACACCACGGAGCGGGCCGCAGAGTCGGCTGAAGAGTATTTTTGGTCTTTGGGCTCTGCGGGCTCTGTGGCGCCGCCCCCAGCTCCCTGGAAGATTCTATCGCCACTGTGTGACTGCGCACTAACCTCCTCAGAGCGCACCCAACGCAGGGCCTTGTGACCCCACACCAGCACTTGATCGCTTGCTCGCTTTTATGACCTGGGTTACTCTCCAACGTCCCCCACCCCTCCCGCTTTCTTCAACCCACCCACTGTCCCCCTGTCTCCATAAAACTCATTGTGGGAGCTGGAAGCTGTTACCTTCGGCACCAGAAATATCAAATTAGAACCCACTGCCCCACGCATCAGCTGTCCCAACAGTCGAACAGGCACAATCAACTCACCCGGGCTCGAGGAGTCCACAGCCGGCCCTCCGCTGCTGCTGGTCGGCGCCTGCAACGCACCAACGCACCTGCAGCGCCTCTGAGAGGGGCGTGACACCGCGGAGCTGCTCGCCGCCACTCTCGCACCGGCACCGACACAGGGACTCTTGCTCTGCTCCGGGGACTCTCGCTCAACTCCGGGGAGCAGCCACCGAGAGGCGTGCAGCGTGTCGCCCCACCCCCGCACCAACGCGGAGCTCACGAACCCACGGGAACAATTGTTCACCAGAAGGTTAAAACAAAGGGACATCGAGGGGCCCTGTCCCTTTAAACTTTGCTGCCTGTTTCCCCTCACCCAACGATCCAATACTCGAACAAAAATGGGAAAGCCCCCTCCCTGATAAACATTGTGCTCTTTGCATCAACCCGTTTGATAAACCACCAGAACTGATCCTGCCAATACCAATTCACTCGAGACAAGCTACATTGCTGGGCAGGAGACCAAAAGCCTGCCTGCCCCCTGGAGATTACCAGAAATCACCTGCCAAATCCTACTGAAAGAATTCCGAAGAGACCAAAAGGGCTTGTCCCTTGGATCCTCACACCAACAATTCACCTGTCTCGACACCACATTAACGGCCAGAAGATCAAAAGGACACAAGACCTGAAAGAACTGTCAGGAGACCGAAAGGGCCTGTCCCTTGTATCCTGACATTAAGGACTCAACTGTGGCAACACTGCACCCCCGATCAGGAGACTGAAAGGGCTTGACCCTTGGATCTGTTATTAGAAAATCACTTTAGCAGAAACTTTACCGCCGGACAGGAGACCAAAAGGGCTCGACCCTTGGATCCTAACAAGGCCCCCGGCACTTTTGTACACATTACACAAACCACCCAATACATCTTGAAAGAACCAGCCGGAGACCGAAAGGGATAGCCCCATGGATCCAGCCGAGACGACTCCAACAGATACAGCCCTCCATCCTCAGGGGGGTAGAAGAAGACCAGCGACCAAACATCCAAACACACATTGAAAGGACCGTCACGAAACCGAAAGATCGCCCCCTTTGGATCAAAGTGAACCTAAATAGTGAGCACAATCAGTCTCATCGTAAAGTGAACACAGTGGGCACTTAACAACCAGGAGAAAGGTGCTTTGGCTTACCTCGCATGCACCAATCTTCTGGGACCTTGACCCTATAAAACACCAGAGGATACTCAAATCATTGGTAACACACAGCACCACGACAGCCCAAACAAAGAGCACACCAACTAACCCTCATAGCAATCCAGAAAGAATGTCTGCAAACTGCACCACCAAACAGCCAACTCTTGGATATCCGAAAACAAGACTAAGAACCAAACTCAATATTGCCGCCACCTCTGACCTAGACTCCTCACAACTAACCATGGAACAATCTCTTCTCAGAGCAACTAACTCAAAAGGAACTGCAAAACATCCACCACAGAAGCTCGATCTGGCCCACCCAATTCACCAAGATCCCAACAGCACAGCAGACACTCCCAGCACCAACACAAAACCTCAGGAAACCCTCCAACCAGAACCTGAAAAAACAACCTTCTGTGCGGCACAACGCTAACAACCTGAAGAAAGAAACCTCAACCTAATCAACACACAAGCCCAAATTCACAGTTCTAACAACTTGACCCAGCAAGACGCCCTTCAACCACGAATAACCCAAAACCTGCCAAAACATGGCAAAATGGCAGACTCTGCCATCGAACATCCAAGTGACAGCACTAATCAGCCCCGTGCCAATGCACAAACCCCAAAGAAAAGCCTACAAACCACTGTGGAACCAGAAAACCCAGCAGCCCCCACAACCACCAACCAAGAAGTCCTGCATCCACGAACAACTCAAAATCTGCCATAAAAAACAGAAAACCAGCAGAGATCATCAGTGACCTACCAATTGATACCATTAACCACCCCCGAGCCAATACACATACCTTAAAGACAAGCCTACAAGTCACTGTGGAACCAAAAAATCCAGCAGCCCCCAAAACCGCTGATGCAACGCAAGAAGGCTCCAATCCCACAGCAAAGGATCTCACAAACCACGCACCAGAAAACCCAGCAGCCCCCCAAACCGCTGACGCAATGCAAGACGACTCCAATCCCACAGCAAAGGATCTCACAAACCACGCACCAGGAAAAGAAATAGTGCCTCAAGACATCAATCAAAAGAAGCTAGATCCAATAACAACCTCCACAAGCAACCAAGCACAATAACCCTACCAACAAAGAAAGAAAAGGCAAGACTAGCCAAACTATCCTGGCTAGAAATACACAACTCACTCAAACTTGCACAACCACTAGAAAGCGCTTCTAACAAAGATGCAACCAAAGCAGCAATGGACATCACGAAATCGAATCCATTATGACAAGCATAGATAAAAGAAAATAAATACGAATGACAATAAAACGGAGATACTGATCCTGGGTTCTGACTCCAACCTCAGAAAACTCACCCCTAACTACTGCACCTTCAATATAGATGGCAATATAATTAACGTGGCTACTGAGGTAAAAACACTAGGTTTCTACCTCAATTCCGCCTTGTCTCTCAAAAAACAAGTCAACTCCCTGGCTTCCTCAACAGCCTATACTTGCAAATTAATTAGGGCTTGCAGACCTTACTTGTCTAAAAGCAATTGTATCACACTTGCCAATGTCCTAGTAATGTCCAAACTAGATTATTGCAAGGCCCTATATGTGGGAGTTAACAAAACTGTCACAAATAAACTACAAATATTGCAGAATAATGCTCTTAGAGCAGCCCTGGACATACCCCGTAGAGCACACATATCCAACATCAGGAAAGACAATCATTGGTTAAAAATCAGTGACAGAGTTCTCCTTAAAACGCTATCTCTCACACATAAAGGACTAAACAACACTGCGCCCCCATACATTTCAGCTAGACTGACCAGAAAATCCTCTATTCGCCACACCAGAGCATCTAATCACTCCTTACTTGAAACTCCCAGATTTAGACTAACCAAAGCAGGTGGAGCAGGCTTCCCTGTTAGAGCTGCCTGTGACTGGAACGCACCCCCTACGGAATTGAGAACCAATCTCCCCTACTCTAGATTCAGATGTAAGGTGAAAAGCTGGCTTTGGACTAACGACAATGAACCTACTGATCTCAATCTTCTCACGGTGTACCTTGATTCTGACACTTGATTATCTGATTACCTGTTTGATCTGATTATCTGACTCCTGACCAATAAGACTCACATACTGTATCTCATGCATATTGTATAAGTGTATTGTATTTATGTTAATGTATCCTCTGGATGTATGTGTAGGAAAGATTTCTTAATTGTGGGTAATTTTCCTTCCATGTGGCAACCCCTAAACTTTTTGCTGTTGTTTTCACCATGATCTAGACTTTGCCAGCGAAGTGCAGCCTTCAGCCACACTCCTCTGGGCTTTCGCTCCATTCTTACGGGGAAACTGACATGCCCTTAAGACAGTCAGTACCGGGAAACATTGTTTTCCGTAGTTCTTTTATCATGTTGCAGCTTTCACGCAACATGGCACAAGAGGGCACTGTAAGCTAAGTTACTGCTCCCTTGGGTCTCTAGTCTTCTATAGGCCCTAGATACTCTCTTTGGATTGTTAATGAACGGTGTAAGTGAATCACGGACGGGACTGGTGGCAGCAATCGTTTCTTTGTGTTTTTGAGCTCCTTTTGGTGTTTAAGCGCGTTTCTCGCACTTAACCCAAAATGGTGGCCTGGCTCCCAAAATGGCCAGACCACAAGGCTCTTTGTCCTGTCCGCTGACCGTCTTGCCCCCTTCACCTTCCCCAGGTCAAGCCGACCCGGGACCTTCCTTATTTGGGCATGTACTTTCCTGCGAAACACAGATGAACCCAGGGAAACTAAAACTACCTCAGCCTCTATCCCTCTGGAGAAGGAGTATGAGGGATGTCTGGTCCCAATACACATCCTGGGTGCCAGAGAGTCTAGTGTGTCATGAATGCCTGGGACCACTGTGGTCCGTGATAGGTCCACATATGGTGTGAGTGTTTTGTGAGCAGATCTCCCATTGGGCCCCCTCCGTTTTGGCACCAAGGGAACCGTGGATAAGAGGGGGCTGGAAACACCACTACCATGTCGATCTCCTGAGTTCTCACGAACGAAGGAATACAGGAGCCAAGTATCCTGCAACTACGAGGCTGAACCGAGGAATCGCATGGTGACCCGCTGAAGGACTGCTCCTCTGCACTGCTGTCGCTTAGTGAAACCCTTTCTACCTCTGATCGAACGAGAAGGCCTGTACTGGTACTTCGACCCCTTGGAATAGTGGCAACAACTATTCTCGGCATCTTCACCATCTCCTGCACGTAAGCCTTCGGAAGTGTCTATGGGCCATCCAGTGGACTGACCAGCCTACCCAAGAGTCTTGCTCTGTAACCGCCGTCAGGTTGTGTTGTATTACGAGTCCTTGTCACTCTCACATGATTCGTACACTTGGCATTCCCAGGTCTGAAGTGAGTAGTGTACATTGGGCTGAAATACACACGGCCACTCCGTTGCCCTGCTGTGGTAACAAACTGTGCGGGTTCACTGCGTTTGGGACATCCTCAAATCTAACTTCTGCTGCTGTGGAATCTACACGACCCCGAGACGTCCCCTGCTCGTATTTGAACCTGCCAGCACTGAAACTGACGCGGAGAAGCCTGGGTCTGCCTGCATCGGGGACCGGTGAGTAGCATCGCTAGGAACTGGTCGCCCTCCCGCAGTAGCCAATAGTATTTCCCCGCTGTATCTAACAGCACGCCTTTCCGTACTCACGCTTCGCTTCTGCCCACAGTAGAGGCTGCGCTTGAGTCACGGAGCTCTGTTCATCTTCAATTGTTCACCGAACTGAACTGCCTGATTCCCTCGAGGAGGCTCCCCTTTTGCCCATTGAAACCCGCGTGTGCAGGTACTTTGGAGCACAAGGCTCCACTCTTCGTAGGGCTTGGACTTCCTTTTAGTTAGGCACCTCTGAAGGCAGACTGGGTCTAACTATTATTCGCACTGCCTGTTTTCCTCCCCATCTAGGTGGTCTTCACATTTTGTGCATCTAACTCGTTAGACTGGTTTGTATTTGTATATATATTGGATTTGATTGGTATGTGTTGGTTTACTTGAGTTTTATCGTGATTTCTCACTACGGTCAATGTTACAAAGGCCTTGTAATTAATGTGTCTATATTTTTAATATAACACCCGCATGGAGTAATTTGTAAGTGTCCTTGCTTTGTGTGCTCATTGCGGGCTTTCAGTCACCCTCACCCCTCTTGAGACCTAGTCTTGACTGCCGCGATCTCTACCCTGATTGGTCTGGCTTGTCTAGAGGTTACCCTGTTCCAAAAAACTAGGCTGGCCTTCTGAACCTCTGCCCCTCCAGGACAGAGTTCAGAAATCCATCTTAACAGTATGTAACCTAAGCCTAAGTATTCTTGCAACTGCTGCGCCCGGCTACCCTTGGGTTTGTAAGCGCATTATCAAAAACTAAACTAAACTAAATTAAATATTTGGCACTTTACCCAACAACCATCATTTGCACCTAACCTCAACCGCATGCATTATGCAAGCAACCAACCAACTGCCCTTACAACGGCACGTTAAAACAGAAGTAAAAAACATTGCTGCTGATAAACAACTGCCACCAAACCGTTCCAACTAAGACTCTGATGACTCCTACTACACTCCGGATCCAACGTCTAAAAACCAACAACCTACACCCCATTGTAAAGGTTCACAGGACAAAAATACTAACACAACACCGAAAGACCCCGACCTTGATGAACACAACAACCCCAGAATTCCCACTACCATTCTGGATCTAAAAAACATGCTCATCGCAGTACTATCTCAATCAATGATTCCTGTTCTCAAACTGCATGAAACCATGAAAGACAATATCACAGACCAAGCAACTCTCTTAGCCATGATACACACTAAACAAACTTACATGGAAAACCTCATCTCCACCATTGAAACCCGTCTGAACACAGAAGCAGAACAATCAAACTGCTGGCAACGCAGATTGGCTGAAGTAGCAAGAGGAGATCGTCAAGAAAAAACCAAGCTAACATCTGAAGTACTATCCTTGTTAAAAGAACATCACCAACAACAATTAGCTCCTCACTCGAACCAACAAACCGATCAACTCACACCACCCCCTCTGATTCCACATCTACTGCAACAATTGAATCCTGCAGCCCTGACCACTGATCAACGCCCCTCAAAAGAAATAACTGGAAATGTCCCCATCCTTCAACCAACTATTAAACAACCCATCCTGCGGAACAAGAACCCCACAGATCCTTATCAGATCTTCACAAAAGGGAACAAAATGTCTGACCACAAACCAATACAACCGAAAAATTGCAAAAAAAGGCAAACAGGATCAAGAACGTTCCTACGAACAGTGAAAACAACTAACCTACCCAACACACCTCCGAAACAAAAGACACAAACCCTTTCTACATCACCCATTAACCCATTTCAAGAAAAACATAGAACCACAACCCAGCCACAGTCTCGGATACCACAAACACCTCAGGACAGCACACAGATTGACAAAGACTTACTCAATCTAACCACCCATGGAGATCAAACATTGGAAGACACACCACCATTTGTACAACCCACAACTGCCTCGAGCTACATAATAATATACAAATACTCCTCCGAATGCCAATCAGCGACAGCAGACAAGTACAAAGAAATCTCAGACGTATCCTTGGGAAATGTCACAGGCAACCTGACAATGTCGGCAACATATGAGCAAATCTCAACTGAATCATTCAGATCACGATCGCACAACCGCACTGAGGACAGTTGCACACTCGTCTCATTCATAAATCCCCTACAACAAAAACAAATGTATGCAATCCGCATTGAAAATGAAATCACCAGACCTGAACCACTAATCCTCAACAGAACAAACGTTCTACGACTCTTCCAGGCAATACCACAGCTGGACAAAATAGCAGCAAGAGACATCAACCTGATAACATTCGAAGATGATCTGCATCTAGACAAAATTAATGTGGAGCTACGTGATACCACTAACCAAGAGCTGATACTATCAAGGCACGCCCAAATCGAAAAGCTTGGATTCACATGCTCGGCCTCCACAGTAACAAGAACAACCACCCACAAAACCCCAGACAAAGGAAAGTTAAAGACGCCCACTCGCAACAGCAAACTAGAACACAAACAGACAATTACAACAGCAACCATTCGAGATCCGTCAGGAACCAGAACCAACTACGACATTCAAAGAATCGAGCAGATCCGAACGACCATTCAGAAGAATCTATGACTTGGAAAATTCATACACAGAAACCGTATCCCCAGGAAATTCAAAAACCTCTAGATCATAATAACTAACAAATCCGGGAACCACATGGTCACTCTGCTCATGGAATACTAGAGGAAACTTGCATCTTTTCAACAACCCCTCACAGGAACTCGAAAACGACCAAATCATATGTTTGCAAGAAACCTGGCTCAGCGAACCGCCAGCTGTGATGGCTTCCTGACTTTCCTCAATCCTGCAATAGTCAAAAAGCAAGTCAGACCAGCGTCAAGCCTCCTTGCCCTGATCAAGATTAATCCGCAATGGACTGTAAAACATCAACTCTTGGATCCAAATTACAACAATAACGAGCAACATCCAAGCAATAAACAACATGAACTAAGGATTGTAATACTGAACTTATACTGGACTCATACTGGAATCCTGCAGCAATAACAACTGAATCCTTCATCGATGGAGTCTTCATATCAATTGACAGAATCGCAACAAATCAACAATCAGTAGACATAATAATATGTGGAGACCTGAACAACAACCTATTCACACAGGACGGCAATCTCTGAACCCGAACACAACTGTCACCACAAGCGAGAAGATGGATGAAAGAAATTACCACTCGCAACCTCATCCTCCTCTATCATGCAATGAAAATCTCTACAAACTACACGCCAACATGATCCAGAGGAAATTCAACTGCAATAATTGATTATATATTTCTATCACACAACCTGCATGCATCTGTTCTGAAAGCACAAACGATATCATCAGACAAAAATTACTACAATCAACTAACTGTACATTCTCGCAGACAACTGGATAAAAACCTCACCACGATGACCACTAGAACTCGCTGGCACTTCAACCAGACTACGCATCCCACAGTCAGCGATGGCATATCTACCAAATATGCTTCAAGCTTCCACCCTGAGAGATGCCGACAAATTGAACTATGAATGGATTCTAATACCTTTCCAACAAACAGCCAAAAATCAACCACAGGAAACTCATCAAAATACATACAACCAGGAAACAGCTGACAAGAAAAAGTGTCTCACAAAATCTATACATCACCTGAAGAAATCAAAATCCGCAGAAAATACAGCACGGATAAAAAATCGGAAACAAGCATACTCCAACTGGAGAAAATCCCAACAAAAAATCCTTCAACAATCTGATGTGGAAAACATAATGAAAACGTACAAATCACACAACATGAGAGAACTCTGGAATCTGCTCAACGATAATTCACAAAAACAACACAAATTGACGGCTAACGTCTCACAAGAAAAATGGATTACACAGTTCTCCAACATCTATGAGGCCAGACCAACTCGACACCCCGACAAAACGACCCCAAACAAATCAAAATGGCAAGTAAAGGCAGAATACAACGAACTCATCCGCATAATCAAAAACCTAAAAACTTCAAGAGCACCTGGTCCCAATGGCATTTCCAACACTGTCATCAAACAAGATCCACCGGCCTGGGTAAATTTCATGTGCTGGATCATAGCCCTGATAAACACACTCAACCAAATTCCACATTCTTGGAGGACTGCTACAATTGTCCTTATCAAGGCCCTCGAGATGATCCACAGAACTTTTGCCCAATTGCACTACTTGACCGCCTTGGAAAACTTTTTGCAGCAATACTACTAAAGCATCTAACCACCTGGGCAACAGACAATGGCAGGTTCTCGGCTAGACAAACTGGCTTCACCCCCAACGAGGGAACTAACATCAACTTGATACTTCTCCACCTAATAAAGCACAAAGCCATCAAAAACCACACCACTGTACATGCCGCCTTCATAGACCTTAAGATGGCCTTTGATGCCATACAGAGAGAAAAACTTTGGTTCAAACTCAAAGCATGGAAGTGCCCCATAAACATCCTGGAGCCAATCATCTTATACTCGGAAATCTCAACCAAGGTGAGACTATCCAAACAAGACGCAACTACCAACACCATCACCACGGTAAACATACTAAAGCAAGAATGCCACCTCGCGGCTACCCTATACAACCTCTTTACAGCAGACATCGAGGAACATCTAATCAGCAACCGAACCAATCCTCCGAAAATAAATTCAATACCAGTTCCCGCTATGGCATATGCTGACGACATTATCCTCCTTGATAAAAATGACCTCTGGATTACAAGAAGCTCTGACAGCACTGAGTAGATACATGAACACAAATGAACTAGCGATCAACATCGCAAAAACCAAGACAATGACATTAACTAAACTAGCAGCCAAAAAAGCAAAACAACCCACCTTCAACATCGATGGAAATCAACTGGAATGCGTGACAATTTTCAAATATATCGGCATACCAATAAATCAGTCAAAATCAGAAGAACAATGGCTGGACAAAATAGAACAAACATCACAATCCCTGGCATGACAAGTTTGCCTTCTTCATCGGAAATATCGGAAATTCTCTTTCAGACCAATCATTGCTTACTACAGACAAAAATACATTCCCATAATCACTTATGGCACTGAAGCAATGATGAATGCAGGCACAGTAAACTGGATGAAATACGAAGCAATATTCTGGTGCAAAATCCTCCATCTCCCGCCATCATACCCAATGCCATGAATAAAACACGAAATGGCAACCCAATCAATTGCATCCATCGTACTCTGGAAGCGACTAGACATATTCCGGAAAATCCTGTCTGACCAGAAAACCCTGGCCATACAAATTCTGAGAGCACATATAAATACCTTCAACAACTCGGTACTACAAGAATGGAAACAAACCTTAATGAAGGAAATGGCAAATGAGGAGATATCGGAAGAACTACTAACTCTCCGCCCACAACAGGCAAAAATCAACCTTCAACGAAACGACTGGATAAAAAACGATCCAAACCAAAAACGCCTATCAACAGAACCTCCAGTGCAACGCAGATACCCGAAGAATCCACAAACTACCACCATATCTCCAAGTCTTTCCAGATCAAACCATCAGAACAACTTTTCTAAGAATACGCTTGAACATCCTGCCTACCAACTCTCATCTCGCTACAATCAGACAGACCTCCACTACAAACAACTACTGCCACTTCTGCAAGGTTGAAACAACTCCTTAAACCCTACTTCACCTTATGATGGAATGCCTGTCACTTTCAAGCCAACACAAAAAATTTGGTGCCTTTTTTGAACTTTTAGCACAGCAAAAGGACACTGAAGAAAGATGGGCGGCCCTACTCGGTGGGAAAAATAACAAATACACATACACAATCACTCTATTTCTCAGCACTATCTTGGAACTCAGCAAGAGAAACCCCAGAGAACACTGCACCCAAGATTATATCACAGTCCTTAAGAATAAATGAAAAAGTTTATAAACAAACTAAACCATAAAAAAAGAAAAAGAAAAAAAAAATCCAGAGCATTCCACCGGCGCAACAGACACACTCAGGCATACCCAGGAGATCAGGATGTTCTATATAGGGCGTGAGTAAGGGTTAGGGGAGGCAGTGGGCAAGAGGAAATAGGTGGGACATGGAGGACCACCACCGAAAGGAAAAAACGCAAAATGCCAACAAGTAACTACCATGAAATAGTTTACTAGTCAGTGATTTCTGTTGATGAAATCATACGCAAACCTAGTAGCACAACGCTGAATTGTCAGTTCTAGCCCCTCCTCCTCCTATGGAGCTATACTTGTGAGAATGACAGAACAATTATTGAGTGAGTTAGTGGGTGAATTTGTGAAAGATTGAGTGACTGACTTTGAAAATCACTGCGTTATTGAATAAGATAGCAAGTCAATTAGACAGTCACTAAAGAGGATGAGATTGAGTGAATGAGCCAGGGCTTGAGAACAAACACAAGAGAATGTATGTGACTGCCTGTGTACAATGAGTAACCTATAAGCTTTGAGCAGTTTATGTGCATCGCGCTAGTAAACGGTACTTAGTAGAAGTGACAGTAAACGGTACTTAGTAGAAGTGACAGTCTATTGTACATAGGGGCGAGACGTTGCTGAATTTGGAGGCCTAGTAGAAGAAGGAGGCGTACAGTGATGAGAGTTTCATATTTACACATCATAAAGGAGTGTTGTTTGATAGGATGAGATAGCGAGAGGCAGAAATGGAGAGACAATGGGCCTGATGTACTAAAACACTTTTCAATGCAAAAATCACATTGGAAAACGTTTTGAAAATCAGGCGCTATGATGCGCTAAATGTTAGCTTGCACATAAGAATTGAAGTCAGGGCGCTACAGAGGTATGCCAAAGAGCTGAACATAAAAAAGGTAAGCAGCTTGGGCCAATTGGTGTTTTTTCAATATTTGTGCAAACATTATTTTTCATATTATTTACAATTTTACCATAGTCAAAACATGTTGTCACATATGTTCCTTGGACATTGCTGTGCAAAACAAAACAGTGCAGCAAACCAGTTTTTACTTTTGTTATTTGCTATTCACAAGTTGGTTGTTCTGCAACAGCCGTAGATGAAAATTGTAAGAAAACACCTCTATATTATAGCATATAATTCAATAGTATTGCATCTTTTTCCATTTCGGCTGATTACTGCCTCAATTTACTAATGGTCCACTGATGTCAGTACATGATTTAAGGGGTTCAGAAGATCTGCTGGACCCACAACTTTGTGTGCGGTCTGTCCCCATGCCTATTTGAAGTAGTTATTTTATCTGAAGCAATGTTGAAAGTTACACACAGCAGTTAAAGTTTCTGAATCCAGGTAGGGTGTCTCCCTGGTCACCAGTAACGCCGCAACTCCACATGGCACCACCTTTTTTGGACTGATCCTCCCCCCACAGAGGAGCACCATAGCCTTTTCTCACGCTGCCTGAATACCTCCACTGCAATGCTCCAGGTGTCCCACATTCCTTGCCTGTCCGGCTGCCAAAACGAAGGACAATTGGATTGTTGGTAGGCCGTGGGGAGATAACGGGCCACACTCCAGCACCCTTTGCTCCATCAACTTCTCCGGTTCATGGGTGGAGGGCCACAGTGTCACCTCAATCACGAGCTCCCTCACATTCCTTTCCCCTGATACACTTTCAAAGGCAGTCAGCCAAACAAAATGGGCAAGGTCAGAGGAATCCAGGCACACTCTTCACTCAACATTCAACATGAAGCTGGTTTGGCATTCATTTAAAGTTATGTTTTTCTTGGCTCATGAATTGCCCACTAAGCCTTTTTTCTCTATTTTAACATATGTAGTAATGATAACACAAAGCATGGCAGAGAATGTTTGTTAAGATTGTAGCCAGTGTTGGCCTCCCAATTGCAAAATTCAATTTTTAACTGAGTTCCATCTCCTTTGCGAATGTCTCATTAGTTTTCAAGGCCGCACAATTTGTTGAGGATTTTAACTTCCCCATTGGAAAGAAATTCAGCAGCAGTTATCTTTAGCCGTGCCTGCCATTCTGGACCTCTCTGCACATATAGATAGACACATATACAATACGTGATCAAGGCCTCCATGCCACACAAAACCAACCACATTAGCTGTTCAACCAAATAGAATTAAACATATACTTGTATTTAACACTATATCAAAAAAGTTAAAACTACCCAAGCAAGGTGTAAGCAACTCATTAAGTACCCCCACATATACACATATCCCACACAGAAAATGAGACATATCTACAGCCTGGAAGGTCAAGGCCATACCAGGCACCCTTTATTTTGTTGCTACATATAGATAGACCTAAACATACATTAGGGTTTTTGTTTGATCTGGTGCATAAATGCAGAATTAATAATATGGATACATCTTTATACCTTTCATTACCAATACATAAAGATGAGCATAAACAGAAGCTTCAAAACTCTCAAAAACACGTTCATAACAGAGAAGCATGGGATGAAATAATTGTAATGAATGCTTACACTGGCATTTCTCTGAGAAGATCCCCCAAACTACTATTTTTCAGACCTAAGTATTGTGTCAGGGGAAAAGCCATATAGAACATGTTGGCTTAGTCCCGCCCCAAAAGGAGCAGTCACTCCTGAACTGCAAGTCACATTCTGTCTACACCAGACTGCAAGCAACCCCAGACATATTTGGGCCACATTTAATGCAATCCGAGAGTCAGCTCTTTGAATTCTAGGCACAGCAATCTCTGAACAAAAATGCGAGCAAAGGCTACTTAGGATGACTTTTTAAAACGTGAAGAATGACAGACCACTAGGTCTGGCATTCCACTGGGCTACCCTCCTTCCACCAAAAATAACACGTGTTGGCTAAGCAGGTTGTGTTGGATGGCTGCTTTAACGGTGGGATCAAGATTGCCTTTTTATATGGATTTCCTCTTCTGTGATGGCATATTGATGTTTCTCCATACACTGTACCCTCTTGGGCTAGGATACTTCCTTGGTACAGCTCAGTAAATACACCAATGTCCCCAGGTAACATGAGAATTAATGAACACAGGAAATGGGGTTGTTTGACGCCGACCTTCACATTCTGCGACCTGATGATAGATTCTCAAACCCTTAGTGTGAATGTCGCATTTGGCAGGAGAGATAGAGGTACACCCCCATCTCTATAGTGAAATAATATGGTATTGTAGCTCTCCTTCATACAAATGCGCCAGACTGGGTCAAATGGTGTCTCCAAATTTAGGATTTATTTACAATTGCTCTTCATGGTAACACGTGTTTCGGCAAAACAAAAATGCCTTTTTCAAACCAGGGCTGTTAGGTAAATGAACAAATTAAACACAATACATTGTCAAATAAACATATTAAGTAATCAATGTAAAAATAAATAATAAACATTTGATTCCGCATTTTGCCAACAAAAATATTGTTAATGTCACAAGTTTGTTAATAGAAAGAGAAGACAAAGGATGGGTGAAGGGGAGGATATTTGTGGTAAAAGATATGTACAGAGACAAAAAGAAAAAATAATAATGAATAATAATCATGATTTTCGACTGATAGTTACTACTAAAATATTTTCCTAATCATATTTCTTAACTGTTGACATATTTTTAAACTCTTATTAGGGATAGTTGACTTCAATAATAATATCTCAAACTGATTCTTTGATTTTGATCAGCACTATTTGTGCAGTTGGTCAACCTCAATTTCAGGTGATAATTTATGTATTACTTGGCTACAAATTGTGTGTGTCAGCAAGGACACAGGGTGCCAATAACCCAAAACCCAAAATCAGAAAACAAATCACTACTCGCTCGTGTTACCTGTTTGCTTGATACAATGTAATGGATAAATTGCTGTCTGTTCCTGATGTAGTAACCGGGTTAAATCCCTAAAGAAAGAGATATTTATTACTGGCTAATGTTGAGTTACTACGTGGCATTTTTTCTTTGCCATGCACATTTTGTCTCGTGTAAATTGCACAAACTGTGCAGTCTCTTTCCTCTTTGTTGTGGGCCTGGCACTCTTGCTGCATTGTTGCGTGCGTATTTGAAACCTTTTACGGACATTGGGCAGGCTGACTGATTGCATGGTATCTAAACGCATACACGCGTTGCATTTCTCTCGCGCATTACATTGAGATGCTGTTTGTTACAGCAAGTGCTCTAGTGCTGGCTAGTACATGTCTGGACTGAAATGAAAAAGCTTACTGTGCAGGTCTGGGCACCTAAGCCATATGGATCAACCTGCATTCTCTTAGAGTGACTGCTTTTGAAAGACCTCGAAGTACGTGTTGTCGGCAGGCGTCATAGCAACAACGCAGTCTTTTCTTTGTTGCCATGATCCTGTCGGCCATCTTTTGGGATAGCTAGTATACACCTTAATGGTGGAACGTTTTTTGATACTGTGCTCATACTTACGATTAGACTCAGAAGTGTACAAATTGTAAATCATTAGCTAATGTCATACGGAAAGTAAATGCTAATTCATTTTGTTATTCCAACAATTTACTCCAAATTTCACGTTTCATAATTTAACATTTCTCTATATGCATTAGCACTGCACAATTGTTTGTGTGTCTATATTTGTAGTTCAATAAGCTTTAAACCCAATTTTTAAGGGAATACCGAATTTAAATCTGAAGTATGATATATATATAGTCGAAATACCAGCGGACATTACATTTTCCTCATCCACATGTTTTGGAACAGGGTGCATTTTTAATGGTGCCTTATTTCTATGCCCTTTTGGGGTGTCTTGCATGTTTGCATGCTTACAAATAGTAGAATGGAACAATATTGAATAAATCGACCCTGATACATAGTCAGTTGTGTGAATAGGGTGAAGACCTATCTTGGTGGACATGTGTCTCCATTGCCCATTTTGTGTTTGTATGATGGGATATATTGACAATATAATTGATTCCCCATTGTCCATTCCATATACTCATAAAAAACAGTACATTTCACTATCGGTGTTCAGACCGAATTTCAGGGCTTGAAAGTGACAAATAAGTTTAGCTTCTCGTTGCCGTAGTGCCATCTCGAGATTTCCACCTCTTCTGCCAAGCTTTTCTTGTTTCAAACCGATGAATCATATCTTTTTTGTCAGCCATTTGGTGCTATGATGCGCTAAATGTTAGCTTGCACATACAAATTGCAGTCAGGGCGCTACAGAGCTATGCCAAAGAGCTGAACATAAAAAAGGGAAGCAGCTTGGGCCAATTGGTGTTTTTTCAATATTTGTGCAAACAATATTTTTCATATTATTTACCATTTTACCATAGTCAAACCATGTTGTCACATATGTTCCTTGGACATTGCTGTGCAAAACAAAACAGTGCAGCAAACCAGTTTTTATTTTTGTTATTTGCTATTCACAAGTTGGTTGTTCTACAACAGCCGTAGATGAAAATTGTAAGAAAACACCTCTAAATTATAACATATAATTCAATTGTATTGCATCTTTTTCCATTTCTGCTGATTACTGCCTCAATTTACTAATGGTCAACTGATGTCAGTACATGATTTAAGTGGTTCAGAAGATATGCTGGACCCACAACTTTGTGTGCGGTCTGTCCCCATGCCTATTTGAAGTAGTTATTTTATCTGAAGCAATGTTGAAAGTTACACACAGCAGTTAAAGTTTCTGAATCCCGGTAGCGTGTCTCCCTGGTCACCAGTAACACCCAACTCCACATGGCAGCACCTTTTTTGGACTGATCCTCCCCCCACAGAGGACCACCATAGCCTTTTCTCACGCAGCCTGAATACCTCCACTGCAATGCTCCAGGTGTTCCACATTCCTTGCCTGTCCGGCTGCCAAAACGAAGGACAATTGGATTGTTGGTTAGCCGTGGGGAGATCCGACGGGCAACACTCCAGCACCCTTTGCTCCATAAACTTCTACGGTTCATGGGTGGAGGGCCACAGTGTCACCTCAATCACGAGCTCCCTCACATTCCTTGCCCCTGATACACTTTCAAAGGCAGTCAGCCAAACAAAATGGGCAAGGTCAGAGGAATCCAGGCACACTCTTCACTCAACATTCAACATGAAGCTGGTTTGGCATTCATTTAAAGTTATGTTTTTCTTGGCTCATGAATTGCCCACTAAGACTTTTTTCTCTATTTTAACATATGTAGTAATGATAATACAAAGCATGGCAGAGAATTTTTGTTAAGATTGTAGCCAGTGTTGGCCACCCAATTGCAAAATTCATTTTTTTACTCAGTTCCAGCTCCTTTGCGAATGTCTCATTAGTTTTCAAGGCCGCACAATTTTTTGAGGATTTTAACTTCCCCATTGGAAGGAAATTCAGCGGCAGTTATCTTTAGCCATGCCGGCCATTCTGGACCTCTCTGCACATATAGATAGACACATATACAATACGTGATCAAGGCCTCCATGCCACACAAAACCAACCACATTAGCTGTTCAACCAAATAGAATTAAACATATACTTGTATTTAACACTATATCAAAAAGTTAAAACTACCCAAGCAAGGTGTAAGCAACTCATTAAGTACCCCCACATATACACATACCCCACAAAGAAAATTTGACATATCTACAGCCTGGAAGATCAAGGCCATACCAGGCACCCTTTATTTTGTTGATACATATAGATAGACCTAAACATACATTAGGGTTTTTGTTTGATCTGGTGCATAAATGCAGAATTAATAATATGGATACATCTTTATACCTGTCATTACCAGTACATAAAGATGAGCATAAACAGAAGCTTCAAAACTCTCAAAGACACGTTCATAACAGAGAAGCATGGGATGAAATAATTGTAATGAATGCTTACACTGGCATTTCTCTTCGAAGATCCCCCAAACTACTATTTTTAAGACCTAAGTATTGTGTCAGGGGAAAAGCCATATAGAACATGTTGGCTTAGTCCCGCCCCAAAAGGAGCAGTCACTCCTGAACTGCAAGTCACATTCTGTCTACACCAGACTGCAAGCAACCCCAGACATATTTGGGCCACATTTAATGCAATCCGAGGGTCAGCTCTTTGAATTTTAGGCACAGCAATCTCTGAACAAAAATGCGAGCAAAGGCTACTTAGGATGACTTTTTAAAACGTGAAGAATGATAGACCATTAGGTCTGGCATTCCACTGGGCTACCCTCCTCCCACCAAAAACAACATATGTTGGCTAAGCAGGTTATGTTGGACGGCTCCTTTTACGGTGGGATCAAGATTGCCTTTTTATATGGATTTCCTCTTCCGTGATGGCATAGTGATGTTTCTCCATACACTGTACCCTCTTGGGCTAGGATACTTCCTTGGTACAGCTCAGTAAATACACCAATGTCCCCAGGTAACATGAGAATTAATGAACACAGGAAATGGGGTTGTTTGACGCCGACCTTCACATTCTGCGACCTGATGATAGATTCTCAAACCCTTAGTGTGAATGTCGCATTTGGCAGGAGAGATAGAGGTACACCCCCCCCCCACCTCTATAGTGAAATAATATGGTATTGTAGCTCTCCTTCGTACAAATGCGCCATACTGGGTCAAATGGTGTCTCTAAATTTAGGATTTATTTACAATTGCTCTTCATGGTAACACGTGTTTCGGCAACACAAAAATGCCTTTTTCAAACCAGGGCTGTTAGGTAAATGAACAAATTAAACACAATACATTGTCAAATAAACATATTAAGTAATCAATGTAAAAATAAATAATAAACATTTGATTCCGCATTTTGCCAACAAAAATATTCTTAATGTCACAAGTTTGTTAATAGAAAGAGAAGGCAATGGATGGGTGAAGGGGAGGATATTTGTGGTAAAAGATATGTACAGAGACAAAAAGAAAAAATAATTAATAATAATCATGATTTTCGACTGAAAGTTACTACTAAAACATTTGCCTAATCATATTTCTTTACTGTTGACATGTTTTTAAACTCTTATTAGGGATAGTTGACTTCAATAATAATATCTCAAACTGATTCTTTGATTTTGATCAGCACTATTTGTGCAGTTGGTCATCCTCAATTTCAGGTGATAATTTATGTATTACTTGGCTACAAATTGTGTGTGTCAGCAAGGACACAGGGTGCCAATAACCCAAAACCCAAAAACAGAAAACAAATCACTACTCGCTCTTTTATATGAAGGTGTTACCTGTTTGCTTGATACAAGGTAATGGATACATTGCTGTCTGTTCCTGATGTAGTAACCGGGTTAAATCCCTAAAGAAAGAGATATTTATCACTGGATAATGTTGAGTTACTACTTGGCATTTTTTCGGTGGCATGCACATTTTTCCTCGTGTAAATTGGACAAACTGTGCAGTCTCTTTCCTCTTTGTTGTGGGCCTGGTGCTCTTGCTGCATTGTTGAGTGCGTATTTGAAACCTTTTACGGACATTGTGCAGGCTGACTGATTGCATGGTATCTAAACGCATACACGCGTTGCATTTCTCTCGCGCATTACATTGAGATGCTGTTTGTTACAGCAAGTTCTCTAGTGCTGGCTAGTACATATCTGGACTGAAATGAAAAAGCTTACCGTGTAGGTCTGCGCACCTAAGCCATATGGATCAAGCTGCATTCTCTTGGAGTGACTGTTTTTGAAAGACCTCGAAGTACGTATTGTCCGCAGGCGTCATGGCAACAACCAAGTCCTTTCTTTGTTGCCATGATCCTGTCGGCCATCTTTTTGGATAGCTAGTATACACCTTAATGGTGGAACGTTTTTTGATACTGTGTTTCACACGCGATTGGCCTGTGCACGTGTATTTCAGGGGTGCGCGAGAATTTCCACACGCGATCGGGCCTGGGGGAGCGTGTGCGTGTATTTCAGAGGTGCGCGAGAAGTTCCACACACGATTGGCCTGGGCGCGTGTATTTCAGAGGTGCGCGAGAAGTTCCACACACGATTGGCCTGGGCGCGTGTATTTCAGAGGTGCACGAGAAGTTTCACACGCGATTGGCCTGGGCGCATGTATTTCCGGGGCTCGTGGGTGTTTTCACACGCGATCGAGCCTGGGGGAGCGGGGTACGTGTATTTCAGGGGCTCACCACTCACCGTCTGCCTTGCGTGTAGAAGAACACGTAGCCAACACCCACCCGCTGTGAAGTAATAGCGTGTGAACCCCAACGCCTGCAAAACACACGCACCACACCCCACGAAAAGCAACGCCTGTGCGCGATACGTCACAGACACGCATACGCGCTAAGGGCCTTTGGTCCAATGGAATCGCGTATGCGTGCTGACGCGCTTACGCGCTAAGGGCCTTTCCTCGATTCACACGCTGACGTGCATAATTTTCACGTGCCAAATCACTCTGTATCAAGCTGGCCACGCGTAAGCACACGGAAGACCACGCTCCTGCCCAAAAGGGAGAATTACTGCCCCCCAGAGCCCCGAGCAGCCTCCCATGAGCCATCTGCTGCTGCCTGCCTGCCTGCTGCCACCGTGCCCTGCCATTTGGTGCCTGCACATCAGCCATCTGCAGGGGTCCAGTTGCTGTGTCCACCCCTGCTGGAACAGAACACTCCCGACTGGGATACCATCGCTCCACAGCCCAGCCCCAGGACCCAGTTGCCCACCCACGCCTGCCTCGGGGGTCGCCATGTCGGGGCAAACACCATCCGAGACCACTGGCGACCCCCAGCCAGAGGGGCAGAGGGCCACCAGCTTCAGTCAGAAGGAAGTTGGTGTCCTGGTGTAGCTTGTCCTGGGGCATTATGATGCCCTCTTTGGATCAGCATGCGCGGACAAGGAAGGACGGGACAGGATCTGGGACGACTTTGTGGTTGCCATCAACGCGGAGGGGATGGCAACCCGCAACATCAAGCAAGTCAAGAAGCCCTGGGAGGACTTCAGGTCCAGGACCCTCATAAAGGCCCGGCGCCTCGTGGAGGGGGGCCGGGGCAGCATGAGTACCATCCAGCTGAGGGTCCTGGAACGCGTACGCCCAGTGCTCCATGCCCAGATCCTTGAGAGGCAGACCCGTCTGGAGTCAAGCGGTAAGTGGACAAGCATTGCTATGTGAGACAGGGCATGTTGCAGCGTGCTGGTTGTCTGATACTTGCCTGTATGTGTGACATAGGCCATGTACGCGTGTGTGTGTGCAGGGACATCATGGTCATGCATGTGAGACCAGTAATGTGTGAAGCACACGGTTGGTGTATGTGTTTAAATGTAACATGGGGAGCCCTATGCGGAATGGACACATGAGAGCATGCCAGTCTCTGTTTCTGGACATGGCTGTGGGTGAGGGATGGGTGCTGATGCCATGTACATGTATGGTGTCCATGTCTGTGTTTCTGACCTGCGTGTCTGTGACTTGTGGATGCCATGGATGCATGACACATGTCTGTGACAATGTTCAGATTCACTGATGCAGCCTAGTTATCCTTGCATCCACTGTGTCTGGGGTGTACGAGTCCAGATGGATGAAAGTACGTTGAAGTGTGTGCATGTGATAGGCATGACCCATGATGCATGTGAGTCCAAAAACAACATTGTATGCTTCAAGAGTCCCTTGGACATGTTTGCTTATGTCCATAGCATGCACCATGCCTGTTACTGCATGTGTTTTGCCTGCAATGACCCATGTGTTGTGGAGGGACATGATGGAAGTGATCTTTGACAGTGCCACTCATCTGCTATTGCTTCCTGTCTAGGGGACCATTGTACAGTACCCTGATACTTGTGTTCTATGTCTCCCTCTACACAGCGCAAAGTGAAGAAGAGGGCGGAGACGGCGCTGTGGAGCTAAGCGGCGGGGATGCCCCCACGGCTGCAGCGGAAGGGGTGGGTGAGCCCCACAGGGGCTTGTAACGGCGGAAGACGGTGTGGAGCCATCCAGGTTGGTGGTTTCCACAGAGGAGGAGGAGGCCGCTACTGATCCGGGGCCTGCTGGGGGCATCCCTACTGGTGCAAGTGGTGCAGTCCAGGGGCAGGGGCAGGAGGCAGCACAGGTCGCCGTGGAGGTGCCTGTGCATGTCACTGTCCCTGACACTGTGACTGCACCACCATGCACCAGCAGGGATGCCCCATCCCAGGCCCGTCCGCAGGTAGGGGGGATGTCCATGTCATCTGACTCCCCTCCACCTACGGACGAGGGGACCCCTGGCCGTATGGGGAAGGTCCTGATTGGTGTCGTGTTGCGCACGGCTGTCATTCGTGATGAGGTGCGTGCTTCCCGGGGGGAGCACGCAAGTCATCATGAAGAGCACCGTGCCAACGTGGCCCAGTTGGGAGCGGTCATGGTCGGGGGTCTCGTACATGTGTCGGGCACTCTCGCACCCTCTCCTCCTCTGTGGAGGCTATGCGCCAGTCGTACTCCATGCCGTCTTCTGGCCCAGATGCCACCAGGGCCCCCTGTGGACCTGCCCCGACCAATGCAGCCACCTCGGTGGGGATCCCATCCCTGCCACAGTCGGGAGTCGGAGGTCCAGCAGGGGTGGACACACCAGCAAATGGACCCCAGCAGATGGAGGATGTGACGGCATCATCGGGCAGCGCACGTGCACAACGGCGTCGGTGGTTTCCATCAGCCTGGATGCCGTCGTGCTGGCACAGGCAGTTGCGTCGGAGGCAGCGGCAGGCTCGACGTAGGAGGCATCATGGCTCGGGCCATCAACATCAGGGGTGCAGGCATCGGCCGGAGGGCAGGAGAACCCTGGAATGGGAGTGGCTTCCGTGTGGGCCAGCAGATAGGTGCGGAGCGGCAGCGGGCAGAGGAGGAACGGCTCACAATGGTCAGGGCGGAGAACTCCATGCGGAGGGCACTGAGGCAGGCTGAGTGGCTCGAGGGTCTTCGCAGGGAGTTGGAGCTGGACACTGCTTTATCCCTGCGGGACTTCAGGGCCAGGGAACATGCCCGCCTCCAAGCCATTGAACAGGAGTTCGATGATGCCCTGGCCCATGACAACCAGTGAGCCGTCGGACTAGCCCGCTGCCCTTGTAAATAGTTATGTAGTTAGTGTTAGGTTTCCTTTGCTTTTTTATTTATTTTGGACCTTTTGGACAATGGGCCACATTTTTGTATATAGTTTTATTTTATTAGGTAGTATTTTTATGTAGGTTTCATTTCTTCAGTTGGGATCATGGACCCTGGTTTGTTTATCTGTATATAGTTGACTGTTGGATTTTTTAATTTTTTTTGGGATTTACCCATGGAGCAATGGTTTTCGGTTTTGTTTTTACCTTGGATTTACTTTCTTGAACTGTGACTTTGGACACCTTTCCTTTGGATTATGATTTGTCGTTTTTCATTATTTTATGGACATGCTGTTTTTGGTTTTTGATTCCCATTGTCATTTGTTTATTTTCAATTCCATTTATGCTGTTTTTAATACATTTTTTCATCAAACTTCAATGTGTAGTATCATCTCATTGGTATCATGCATATCATGATATGGGTGTTGAGATTCACTGACACCCATTGGGTGTATGTAAGGGCCATGTGTTCATTTCCAAACTTGCTATTGGGGTTCTATCATGTCATTGTCATTTCTAAGTGGGTGGATGCAATACTCGAGTGGATGTTTTGCATTTGGAGGCTGGTCATAAGGGCCAGGGATCTAGATTGTGATGACATGTTGGCTGGGGGACATGTGTGGGGGCCTGCTGGCAGGTGCCCCGCAATGCTGGGGGGTGCGGATGCAGGGGGACATGAGTGGGACATGAGTGGGGGCCTGCTGGCAGGTGCCCCGCAATGCTTGGGGGTGGGGGTGCAGGGGGACATGAGTGGGACATGAGTGGGGGCCTGCTGGCAGGTTCCCCGCAATGCTGGGGGGTGGGCGTGCAGGGGGACATGAGTGGGACATGAGTGTGGGCCTGCTGGCAGGTGCCCCGCAATGCTGGGGGTGAGGGTGCAAGGGGACATGAGTTGGTGATCAGTAGTGCAAGGAGACATGTGCCTTTGCTGGGGGGCATGCCCATATTGGGTGGGCTGCCTGCGGGACATGACCAGGGATGCAGGGTAGTCCCCTGTGGTGTGGGCTGCCTGCAGGGGCCGTGGAGGGTGTACAGGGGACACCTGGGAGGACCCACACTGCCAAATCACATGTAGGACTCCTCGGCACCCCTAAAATACACGTACCCTGCTGAAATTGCGTGTGAAAATTCTCGCGCACCCCTGAAATACACGTACCCTGCTGAAATCGCGTGTGAAAATTCTCGCGCACCTCTGAAATACACGCGCCCAGGCCAATCGCGTGTGGAATTTCTCACGCACCTCTGAAATACACGCGCCCAGGCCAATCGCGTGTGGAACTTCTCGCGCACCACTGGAATACACGCGCCCAGGGCAATCGCGTGTGGAACTTCTCGCGCACCTCTGAAATACACGCGCCCAGGCGAATCGCGTGTGGAACTTCTCGCGCACCCCTGAAATACACGCACCCAGGCCATTTGCATGTAGAACTTCTCGCGCACCCCTGAAATACACGCACACGCTCCCCGAGGCCAGATCGCGTGTGGAACTTCTCGCGCACCCCTGAAATGCACGCACATGCTCCCCCAGGCCCGATCGCGTGTGAGACTTCTCGCGCACCCCTGAAATACACGCACACACTCCCCCAGGCCAGATCGCGTGTGGAACTTCTCGCGCACCCCTGAAATACACGTGCCCAGGCCATTCGCGTGTGGAACTTCTCGCGCACCTCTGAAATACACGCACATGCTCCCCCATGCCCGATCGCGTGTGGAACTTCTCGCGCACCCCTGAAATACACGCGCCCAGGCCAGTCGCATGTGGAACTTCTTGCACACCTCTGAAATACACGCGCCCAGGCCAATCACATGTGGAACTTCTCGCGCACCTCTGAAATACATGCACACGCTCCCCCAGGCCAGATCGCGTGTGGAACTTCTCGCACACCTCTGAAATACACGCACACGCTCCCCCAGGCCAATTGCGTGTGGAACTTCTCGCGCACCTCTGAAATACACGCGCCCAGGCCAATCGCGTGTGGAACTTCTCGCGCACCCCTGAGATACACGCGCCCAGGCCAATTGCATGTGGAACTTCTCGCGCACCCCTGAGATACACGCGCCCAGGCAAATCGCGTGTGGAACTTCTCGCGCACCCCTGAGATACACACGCCCAGGCCAATCGCGTGTGGAACTTCTCGCGCACCCCTGAAATACACGCGCCCAGGCCATTCGCGTGTGGAACTTCTCGCGCACCCCTGAAATACATGCACCCAGGCCATTCGCATGTAATACTTCTCGCGCACCCCTGGAATACACGCACACGCTCCCCCAGGCCAGATTGCGTGTGAAACTTCTCACGCATGCGTGTTCCCGACACCCGTAATACTCGGTCCCCGCTTTGCGTTTGCTGTTTGCCAGTCCGGTAAACTGGTATAGGGTTGGCGCAGCCCTTTGCGATGGTTTTGCGATCTTGATGGCTTTTCCTTGTGCGAAGGCGTTCTTGGGGGCGTAACTGGAGCTGCTGCAGGGTCGCTGCGCCACTCTGCGCCACGTCTGCTTTTGGAGGCGAGAATCCATGAATACGCTGTGCGCAGAAATTGATTTTATTGCACGCGGCTGGCGCAGACATTCGCACGGGCACGCTGTGCGCCAGCCGCGTGCGACACTTTTGTGAGGAATTACATGAATCGGCCTGCTAGTCTATAAACTGTACTATGCTAAAAGTCCTGCTTTAGCACTAGCCAATTTAAGTAACATTCTTCTACATGGTACACCAAAAGACCTACTTGAAGAAATCGACTATATCCAGAAAAAATATTTTGGAAATGAAAGCCACTTACAGAATGAAATAGCTTTAAAGCAAATTAGCAACAATTCTATGCATGGCAACCTTCTACTACACACATACAAAAAAGAAATACTGAAAATAAAAGTACATCTGCTGAAGTAACAAACCATGTGTGTGTATGTTGCCGTAGAACTTTTTATAAAAGTAACACAAAAACTGTAGACCTAACATACAAAATAGAAGACAATGAATATTCTAAATCTTTTGTATTAGCTCTCTACCTTATAGCAGAAAACAAATACGAAATAACTGACCCCTTAATACTTTGCAGTTACTGCACTACAAAACTTGACAACAACCAAACTCCTTCACGTGCTATCACAAATAATTTAGAATTATTTCAACTAACAAAACCCCTGCAACAGTGCACCCCTTTCAGGCAATAATACGCCTTCAACCAAAAACAGCAAAATTACCTCCCTCTGAATTAGTGAAAGGTATTCGGGGAAAGTAGTGTATTTACCATTAGATCTAAAAGAAAATGTGCACACTCTAGGAGTGCAACGTCCAATGGAGCAATCTTTAATAATCTCAATAAATGGTGTACCTACAAAAGATAAAAGAATTTGGCAACAACTGGTAGATTTACATAAAGTTAGACAAGCCTTGCAATATCTAAAAGACAATAATGAATACTAGAAAGAAATTAATATTGAAGAAAACTTGAAGGATACCACTGAAATAATTCAAGAGACACAAGAAGCTGGTCAATTTGAGCTCCTAGACCCTGCTACAATATTCAGTACTTTAGACCATTATACAATTCACCCATTGCACTCTAATGACACTGTAGAAGATGCACTAGAAACGTACCAAATGCCTCACCAAAAGGATCACCAATCAGCATATGGGAAAAAAGTATAGAAGCACGCGCTTTTCCTCTACTCTTTCCTACAGGCAAAGGAGGAAGGTACAATAATAGACCTATTCAAATAACAGCATCAGAATACCACTCATTATGGATGTATTCTGAAGATCCCAGATTTAGACAAAATGTGGAATACATATTCCACCTACTCTTTGATAGTGAACTAGCAACTTTATGTTACGGAGTTGCACACACATTAAAATCAGGATCCCACTTTCAAAATATGTCAGCTACACAATTATTACAAAAAGTTCAACAAAAAGATGAGGTTTTACAATCAAATATTACATATCTATTAGCAAATATGCCTGGTACAAAAGAGTCTGGTTTCGACGTCATGGAGATGTACGTTGTATCATAAGAAACCTTGGCGCACCCACTTGGTTTGTTATATTAAGTTGTGCAGAATATGCATGCGAAGATTTACATGATTTCCTACGCATATTAAACAAAAACAAAACAAACATAGATATACTAACACCTGGAAAACTTTGTTCTCTAGATCCTGTTAATGTTTCAAGATATTTTCTCCATCGCTTCATTGCTATGCTACACTTTATTTATAATAAAACTACTCCTCCCCTCTGAGAAGTGCAACACTTATTTTGGAGAAAAGAATACCAAGCCAGAGGAGCACCACATATCCATATGCTTTTATGGATTAAAGATGCTCCTAAATTCGGTGATGCCACTGTTTTACAGTTTATTGAAAAATATGTCACTTGTGAAATTCCATCAGAAGCAACAAATAGTGATCTTCATGCACACATTTTACAATTTCAAAGAAACAAATGTGGCAAATATTGTTGTCGCAAATACAAAATAAAGGTAAATACTACACCAAATGCCGCTTTGGTTTCCCTAGACCGGTTACAAAAACAGGTCAAGTGAAAAACTTCATGTCTTCAGTTAGACATAGTGTTAAAGGTAAATCACCTAAAAATACATATTACATAAAAAGAACAGAAGAAGAAAAATATATCAGTGATTACAATGCAATCATTGCCCACTTATTGAACGCAAACATAGTTGTGCAGTACATTGCAGACAATTCCACTGCAGTTGCCTGATATGTTACAGCATACTTAACAAAAGCAGAAAAAACAGAGCTCCAAGACCTCTGGAATGACCTGTCATCAGACAAAACACTGTCTCAGAAATTATACAGCTTAAGCATAAAAAATGCTCTCCCATAGAGAATGTGGCTCCTATGAAGCAGCAGATCGGTTAACTGGTACTGCTCTGTATGGAAAATCTGAAAATATGGTATGGCTAAGTCTTGGTCCTGCTAAATCTAGAAAAAGAGTTCTAAAATCATACGAAGATATAGAAACAATAGCCAAACATGATCCCAACAGCCAAGATATTTTAAAAAACAATTTACTGAACACATACTACCCAAACAGAAGTAACACTTTGGAAACCATGTGTCTATACCACATAGCCCAAAACTTCACATACAAAAATAATATAAAACCCGATGAAAAAAAGGTAAATACAGAGTGACAAATTATGAAGGCAGCTTAGTAAAACTCACCAAACCAAATTTAATTAATCATATCAAATTGTCATTAAAAACTCCTCAACATAAATAACTATATTACATGTCCCTTCTACAACTCTTTAAACCATGGAGAAAAGAAGAAGAAATACTACATAACTATGACTCATATGAACACGCTTTCAAAGCAAATGAAAGCACGATAACTGATGTAAACTTTACACAGTGCAAAACAATTTGCACAATGAACAGCAATATGAAGAAGAACTCCAGGCACAACTAGATAAGGACACTCCTGACAGTAGTCAACCTTCTGCAACAGGAAGCCAAGAACCACTGGGAGAGCCACTAATAACAAATGAGGCAGAATTAAGTATGACAGAAGTAGAAAACACCATGTGTCAGTATGAAGATAAAGAAGACTTAACTATACTACAATCAAAACTAAACAATGAACAACGTAGCATTTTTCAAGAAGTAACAACAGAAATTGCACATGGTGTACAACATGAAAACAAAGAATGCACCTACCAAAATTACAAAGCTATACTACTGTACGTCAGTGGTGAAGCTGGTTCTGGCAAAACATTCTTAATCAAAATCATCAGTAAGTTCCTTCAACAATTGACCAACAACAAACTGTCAGCTGTTGTCACTGCCCCCACAGGTTTAGCTGCCTACAACATAAGCGGTGTCACTTTTCACCGATTACTACTCCTGCCAGTAGAACACCAAAACAAATTAGACTATTACAAACTTTCTACAGAAGCTGCAATGGAACTACACAGAGTATTAAAACAAATGAAAATGCTACTAATAGATGAAGTGAGCATGGTCTCCAACCTAATGTAGGCTTTGAGTCACCTCAGACTACAAGAAGTACTCAAAACAAACTACGAAGAGCTCTTTGCAGGAAAACACAACATTGTTTTCGGATATCTTCTTCAATTGACACCAGTGAAAGGTCAGCCTATTTTTGAAACATTAGGACACAAACTCTGCCGTAAAACTGTTGGCAGAATTGGAAATGTCAACCTTTGGCAACATTTCCAATACAGAGAATTAACACAAAATATGCGGCAATCTGCAGATCTCACTTATGCCAACCTCTTAAAAAGTATCAGAGTTGGTATACTATCTCAAGAAGCACAAGCAATATTGTAAACCCGGCACATTCATGCACTTTATGGCGATAATCTGTATGTGCTACAGATGTTATGGAACAATTAGCCCACAAAACTGTCAATTGTATGGCCTTAATGCCAACTCTTGCAAGCTGTTTCAAATTCAATTAAACAATGTTAAAGAAATGCAATCAATAATGGAAATTAGCACCACAGACAAACTAGACGTACATGGTATGACACTACCTATGTGTGAGCAAGCCACAACAAGACTAAATAGTTTAGAAAATTCAATCTCCAACGCAGCTGGGTTGGAAAAAATATTAAAATTATCCTTAAATTGCAGAGTAATGCTTAAACGTAACCTTGACATGGACCAAGGACTAGTTAATAGAGCACTGGGTACAGTTGTTAGCTTTCAAACATACCCACTTGACAACAACATTCAGTTTGTCAATATTCTCTTTGACAAACTTTCAGAAGTAAAAAGGATAGTATGCTCAACAGCTCGATTCCTTCTCTTCAAAGACATGTATGTATGCAGAGAACAATTTTCTCTAACTCTTGCATACGCAGTCACCATTCATAAATCACAAGGTCTTACCCTAGACAAAGCCTTAATAGACATTGGTAACACAGTCTTTAAAGAAGGCATGAGCTACATAGCACTATCACGCTTAAGTACACTTGACGGTCTATTTCTAATCAACTTTGAGGGTAGTAGAGTAAACGCTGATATTCCTTGCATTTTAGAATACAATAGACTTTGTTCAGTATACACCTCCCATCCAAAAACATGTCCTGTTCCACAAAAGTAAAACATCGTAAAAGAAAACTAAATCAAACTGAAATACAACAGGATATCACTGCAAATCCTCCAAAGAGAGTAAAGGAAACTAATACTTCATCAAGTACCACAAGCAAAAAAGAACCAATTAGGGAAAGTAAACCAGGTACTTCGTCAAAGAAGGAAGACAAACTCAAAATAAATCACTCAGATACAGAATTACCTGGTCCATTTAAACTTTCAAATATAATTGCTACGCAAATGTAGCAATGAATATTCTATTTCAATTACCACCAATTGTTGACAACATATACTTACACAGTACGGACCAATTGTGTTTGCAAATGTTAGTACTTCATAGAAATGCAACAAACAATCCTAATAACACATATAGGACCTCATTACAAGTACATCGGTCTGGAGTTAACGCCACCGGTAAAATCATACCGGCACCGTTACCGCGTCCACCCAATCATGACCTGCGGCCCCGGAAATAGTACCACCCCCAACCGCCATAGCAGAGTTAAGTGTCCTGTAAAGTCCGCCTGCACGGAAACCCATCCGTTTCTGGCTATATGAAACACAGCGAGCATCACAACTAGCGCGGACATGGAAACACCGCCTGAAAAATGGCATTAAAACCGTGATCACGGTGGTGGTACCGCTGCCACCGCGAACATCATGTTAAACAGTGCCTGCTGAACTGAATCAGGGCACAGGTGCACCAAATCAGCCCAGCTGGACCCAGCAGCCCACTGGGAGCCTACCAAAGGGCCACACCCAGCCCAACACAACACAGAACCATGCAGGCAGCAGCTCTAGTAGCACAGTGGACTGGGCCTACTCAACCAACAGGCAGCACTGCACATGATGGCAGTAATGGTGCAGAGGAGGATGCGGAGGAGGCGCAGGCGGCAACCAGCAAACTCTGCACCTATGGCAAACCCCATTGTCCAGCCAGCACAACCCAGCAGGCAGCCTGCAATACCTGCAATACCACGCATCAGGGCCTCACCCTGGAACCTTACTCCAGGACAGATCCACACGCTATACCAGCTGGACCAACAATCCTGTACATCACCACCATGATTGAGGACAACATCAGAAGCGACATAGACGCCCCCAACGCCACCCCCCCCTCCTGAAGGTTGTGTCTGTACTGTATTTCCTTGGCACTGGCACCTATCAACACACGGTTGGTGAGCCACACAGCATATCACAACCCTGTTTCTCAAAAATCCTGGTACAGGTACTGGATGCCCTGTTGCGCCATGTGTCGGAACAGCTAGCCCTACCCCGTACCCTCCCCGAGGTCATTGCCACCAAGTTGGCCTTCCATGGCATAGAAGGCATGCCAAATTGCATAGGTGCATTTGACTGCACCCACATTGAGCTGACAGTACCACGTGCAATTGAGATGGTGTTCCGCAATAGGAAACAGTATCACTCGCCGAATGTACAGATGGTATGTGATGCCACGCAACTGATAACACACTGCTGCACACGTTTCCCAGGCTCAACCCATGACTCAATGGTACTGCGAAATTCCATGTTGTCACGGTACATGGAACGCTATGCCGGACAAAGCACATGGCTATTGGGTGAGTACAGCTGCCAATGCACCAACCCTGTTGAAGTGGTGTGTGTGTGTCCAGGCCAATGAGCAATGTGAGTGTGCTGCTGTGTCTGCACATGCATCACCCCCCTGCCATCAAATGAATAGACAGCGATCCTAAACATCACAAAGCAACACATGAGAGGTCACCACAGTGTGCCCGTACACACCCTGCCACATGACACACACAGCCGATACTATCAATGTCCCATACACCTTGTGCCACTGCAATCACCCACCCACAAATGGAACACTGCCCTCCCAATGCACATGATGCCTGTACATGAGACGTCCTGCATCGACTACTTCATCACAGTGGAGTGACTGTGCCATGTGTGCACATCACTGCACAATGCCATACTCACAATCAAATTTCACCCGCAGGGCAGAGTACACATGCACGTCAATGCGTAGGTCAATGTCCAGTTGACAACGTCCTCTGTGATGGCCAAAAAACACTACCAACCACTGCATGGCACATATGCATGAATGAACAATGACACAAGATAGCACAGTATCAGATGAAGACATGATACCACTAACACTGACATGTCCCCCCATCTACATCCCATGTAGGTGATGCTGCATATGCACTCACGTCATGGATGATGACACCTGTACGGAGGCCAAGGGACAGGCATGAAGAGGCGTACAACAGGGCACATGTCCGCACACGTGGCATGATTGAGAGGACATTCAGACTGCTGAAGGCCTGGTTCCGCTGTTTGAGCAGATCTGGCAGATCACTGCTGTACAGCCCAGTGAAGACGGGTAAAATCACGCTTGTATGTACCATGCTGCACAATCTCAGCATGCGCAGGAATATCCCAATGCCCTCAGACGCAGATGAAGAAGATGGGGATGGAGATGGGGGTGGGGATGGGATGGCACCAACTCCTCCTGGGGGTCCACTAGATGGCCAAAGAGCACGGGATGAAATGATTCACATTTACCTTTGAGACACAGCACATTCACAGCAATGCATGGATATGGTTATGCCAATAAATGAATTGTTGTACTGCAAATGAAATGATCGATGTCCACTCATGTATGTTTTGTTTTTAAATTATGATATATTGATGAATTAACAACAGGGAAGGAGGTGCAATGGTTAGGGAAGCTGTACACCCATGCCCACCCACCACCTAAACGTACCCACCCCCAACCAGGCCCCAATGTTCTAATCCCCAAACAACCTCCCCCACCACCCAAACATACCCAGCCCTCACACCCTTCAAGTCCACATGTGTCCTGCAGTGCCCCACACACATGCCATCACTTCCGTGTGCACTTCTGTGCCTGTGCATCCTTCCCCAAGAGCCCTGTTAGCCGACTCGAGCGCCTCCTTGGACTGGCAGTAGTAGAGCTGGATGGGGTGGTGGTATTGGATGGCACAGAATCAGGAATAGATGGCATATGTGCAATATTTGCCTGTTGGCCAATCAACATGGACTCTATGAGCCTGGAGGTGTTGTCATTGCCCTCCCACACATGGCGTGCCAGGGTGACTATAGTGCTGGCAAAGCGTCCAATGGACCTTGAGAGGCGACGTACTGACGTGCTGTAGCACTCCCTCTGCAGCCTAGATTCCTCGAGCTGCCTCTCCACCAGCTGGGTGAGGGTAGCCTGCTGCTCCTCCATCCGCTGCATGCGGGAATTTAGCTCTGCCATTGATGGGGTGGGTGACCTCATGGGACTTCGGAGTGATGTGGGGCTGAACTGCAGCTGATGGAATGATTCCAGGTCATCCAATGTGAGCATCTATCCCTGTGGGCCAGTATCAGACTGCTCTGCCGGGGCACTGTTGTCACTACAGTCTGCCTCCTCTGCAGTGCAGCTGCCTTCTGTGGTGGTTTGGGTGGGCATGATGGGTGCCCGTGGCACCTGTGTTGCGTCAGGCAGCCTGGAGACGGTGGGGTTGACGGTGATGGTGGTCGGCACATGTGTTGCAGTTGCTACTGGGGGCAGGGATGCCGAACTGCTGGCAGCATCCTCCTGTGCAGGGGCGGTGGCTTGGACATGTGCCGGTGCTGATTGCCTGGGCTGTTGTGCAGTACCACTGTCACTTGATACGGCTGTGGGGACACAGAGGACATGTAATTAGTTATGTGGTGGTGCCTGATGGGTGCATCACATGCATCATACAGGTTGCTCATTTAATAGTGGCAGTAACATGCATCTGCTTGTTGGGGGTATGCATTGTAGTGATATTGGTTGCCATATGGCTCATGATGGGTCCTTTGGCCCAGTCATGCACTGCCTGGGGGGGGTTGTTAATGGGTCCTTTGGCCCAGTCATGCACTGCCTGGGGGGGTTGTTAATGGGTCCTTTGGTCCAGTCATGCACTGCCTGGGGGTGGAGGGGGTTGTTAATGGGTCCTTTGGCCCAGTCATGCACTGCCTGGGGGGGGGAGTTGTTAATGGGTCCTTTGGCCCAGTCATGCACTGCCTGGGGGGGGTTGTTAATGGGTCCTTTGGCCCAGTCATGCACTGCTTGGGGGGGTTGTTAATGGGTCCTTTGGCCCAGTCATGGATTGCCTGGGGGTGGTGGGGTTGTTAATGGGTCCTTTGGCCCAGTCATGCACTGCCTGGGCGGCGGTTGTTAATGGGTCCTTTGGCCCAGTCATGCACTGCCTGGGGGGGGTTGTTAATGGGTCCTTTGGCCCAGTCATGCCATCAACATATACTCATATGGCTTTCATGATTTTCCACTTACCAGCATCTGCAGGTGGGCTGACTCTTGCCTCAGCCTCCCCGATCCCATGGATGCCCTCAAGGTGGAGGACACTGCTGCAACGCTCCTCCCATGCTTGCAGCTTCAGTGGGGAAGGGGGTCCTCCACCTGTCCCACTGCTGCGTTGGCAGTGTGTGGGGGTCAGGTTCCGAACCCTCAGCCTGAGGTCGTCCCACCGCTTGTAGCAGTCCTTTACACTCCTCACAGTCACGCCCACAGCGGTGCACTTGCGTGCTGCTTCCGCCCACACTTCCTTCCTCCGCTGCTGTGTGGCGCACCGTTGATTGGCATCTCTGCATGCTCCACTATGTGCTCCACCAGAACAGTTAGCTCCGCCTCACTAAAGCGTTGTTTGCGCTGCCTCTGGGCTGGAATCCTGCCAGACATGCTGGTGGTCCCTTTTGCCTTCTCACAGTGTGGATTCTGCTTGTGCTGACTCTGGATGGCAATGGATTGTGCTGTATATGATGGCCGCCTCTCTGTTTCCTGCTTTGGCAATCACAGTATTTCCGGTTCCGAGTCCGTGGCGACGGTGGCGGAAATGGGTTTTGCGCTACTTGTGGCAGCGCTATGTCCATTTCCGTGGCTTTTTCCGTGATGGAGGTAACAACGTTTCCGCGTACGTGTGGTGTGCACGACCGACAGCACGCAATCGGACAGTCTTTCCGCAATCTTGCGGATGCGGAAACTTTGTTACCGCCGTCACGGAATCACCGCGGTCCAGACCTGACAGGTTGCAATGAGGCCCATAGTGTTTATGGAATAAGACAACAATTGGACTACTGTGCTGGAATGGTGAACGTCACTATAAACTCACAGGAAGATCCACAAGAATTTCTAACTTACTTTCTACAATTACTGGAAAACAAAAACATACCTATAAATGAAATCTTCCAGATTTCATACATGTGGAAACATACATGCACTTTCTGCAACAATGTGACACAAGAACAAATCCCCAATGAGCGCTTTGTGTATGTATCAATACCTAATTGTGAATCCGTTCCATTTCAGCAAATTGTACAAAATGCAAACCATGGTAGATTATGTACTACTTGCAATTAGGATAATCGCTCCACCTTACTAATACAAACACATTGTAAATACGTAATACTAATGCTTCTACGTTACAATGCAGATGGTACCAAAAACAACTGCAAGCTGACTGGATTCACACATGGTCAAGTATCACTTGGTAAGAAAACCTTCACAGCAATAGGTATAATCTACCACACAGGAGACACAACCAATGCAGGTCACTATACTGCATGCATAAAAAAAAATGTGGATGGTTCGAATGTAATGATAGTATCATTACTCTAAAGCAGAGATTACCTGCAAATCTTATAAACGCTTAGTTAATCTTCTTAAAACCAAAATGTATTAACTAAACTGTACTTAAACCTTAAATAAACTTCTATGAAAAAACTATAAACTGTTAGAATATGCCAACAGGTATCTAACTGCCCCAAGATTCTACAACAACTAAACAGATAAATGAATACCACTAAATTGTATCAGACAATAAACAGTTAGAATATGCCAACTGGTATCTAACTACCCCAAGATTTTCAATAACCAACCAGATAAATCAATACCACTACATTATAACAAAATATAGACTGTTAGAATATGTCAACAGGTATCTAACTGCTCCAAAATCTGCAACAAGCCAATATATAGAGCATTAGCCAGAAACAACAAGTGAACACTGAAAACAAACAAACAAATAGACTGTAGCATAACAAAAAAAGTTTTTTTTAATCCAACATGGATTTTTTTTCTCCCACATACCCAATGATTTTAGCAACAAACACAGAAACTGAGCAAATTGCACAGTACACTGTTTTGTAATCTACTAAATATGAGGGTAAAAAAAATGTTGATTATTCAATGTTATAAGTCATTACAAAATACCAATACTAACATGATCTTTTCTTTTATCACAGAAATGAACAAGAAAAACATGTACTTCAGTTACTAAACCAAACAGTAGGTATATTATAATAAGTACAACCATCGCAGCAAATCAAACCCATAGTGACTTATAACTTTGGTGCTTATAAATTTGGTGTTGTCCATGCACCCAAGACTATACGCCCTGGCCACAAACCCTGCAGCATATCACACCCATAGAGTGAAACATTTTGACTATGCCATATGGGCACTTTTAATGTCCGCAGACATGATGAGTGTTCTTAGAACACTTTCAACTTGCCAGCGATCAATACGGACAGCGTCCTCAGGACACCCCCATTTCGTCCATTTATGAACATTTCAGGACACCGCAGGTCTTCTTAGAACAGTTTCAACTTGCCTGCGAACAAAACCGACAGGCATACCATCCTCAGGACACCCTCATTTTGTTTATTGATGAACATCCACCGTCCCCAGGATACCCCCATTTTGTTTATTGAAGAACATTCCAGGACACATGATGAATTCTTAGAACAGTTTCAACTTGCCTGCGAATGAAACGGACAGATATACCGTCCTCAGGACACCCCCATTTCATCCATTTACGAACACTTCAGGACAACACAGGTCTTCTTAGAACAGTTTCAACTTGCCTGCGAACAAAACAGATAGGCATACCGTCCTCCGGACACCCCCATTTTGTTTATTTACGAACATCCCAGGACACATCATGTGTTATTAGAACAATTTCAACTTGCCAGCGAACAATACGGACAGCGTCCTCAGGACACTCCCATTTCGTTTATTTACGAACATTTCAGGACACTGCGAGTGTTCTTAGGACAGTTTCAGCTTGCTTGCGAAAAATACGGACAGATGTAGCATCCTCAGAACACTACCATTTTGTTTATTGACGAACATCCCAGGACACTTCATGTGTTCTTAGAACAACTTGTTCCCGAACAGTACAGACAGTCATACCGTCCTCAGGACACACCCATTTCATTTATTTTTTAACATATCAGTACATCGCGTGTGTTCCTAGAACAGTTTCAACTTGGCTATGAACCATGCGTACGGACATAGCATCCTCAGAACACCCCCATTTCATTTATTTATAACATTTCAGGACATCCGTGTTGTCTGCCGACAAATCGTACACAACAAGGAGATCTACCACCTACATAAATACAACATATAACCCATCTTACTCACCAAAACACTCCACTAAATAGCATTTCTCCACAACACACTCTACTAAATAGCATTTCTCCACCAAGTTTCACAGCGCTGTCCGCGGATGTCCGCAAATTCAAGATGTCGGGCATTCCCGAAAATCTGACACACTTCACGCTCTTCGCCATCCAATCAGCGAACACGTTGCATATCCGCGGACATGACACAAGCCGGTTGGCCAATCAGGACACTGTCCACGGAGCGAACATAGATATCACTAATTTTTGTTAACCTATTTTTTGCTTATTTTATAAAAAACTACTGGATGGATTTTCACCAAATTTGGAAAAGCACGCTTTCAGGACCAAGCTGCTGCTCCTTGTCCAAATTTTGAGTGAACCATATACTTTTTTTGCAAAGTTTGGTGAGGATTCGTCCAGGGAGAGCTCTTCCTATGGAAACAGCAACTTACACGGCCACTACCATGGCTGTGTAATATATATTACACAGCCACGTTAGTGGCCGTGTAGTTATGGTTAAGTTGCTCACCCCATAGAAAGAGCACTTTTTGGGTGGCTTATAACTTCGCTCTCCCTGGAGGAATGCACACCAAACTTTGCAAAAAAAAGTATACGGTGCACTCTGAATTTTTTTGCAAAGTTTGGTGAGGTTTGGTCCAGGGGGAAAAGTTATAGGGGGGGTCCCAAAATGTCTTTTTTTCCCATAGACTGAATTGGGGAAAAACTTTGCATATGCCTACAGCCCAAACCGCTGGACAGATATTCACCAAATTTGCAGCAGGAGCAGCGGCTTGGTCCCGAAAGCGTGCTTTTGTAAATTTGGTGAAAATCCGTCAAGTCGTTTTTAAAAAAATGATCAAAAAGTAGTTCTAAAAAAATTAGTGATATTTATGTCCGCTCTGCGGACACACTTCCCTTTTCGCTCCGTAGGCAACAAATCGATTGGCTGATCGGTCGTTTCATGTCCACAGACATGTGACGCGTTCGGTGATTGGATGGTGAAGAGCGTGAAGTGCGTCAGATTGTTCCGATGCGCCTGCCATCTTGGATCCGTGTTTTGGTGTCCGCGGACGGTGGTCAGTCATAATTTAGAAAAAAAAATCAAAAGACAATAATGTCGAAACAATAATATCGAAAAGGAAATATCTTTTCTTTATTATATATTTATTTTAGGGTCTGGCAATAAAAAAATGGGGTAAAACAAAAAAATAAAATAAAAAGGGGGTTGCAGGGGAACCCCCCCATTACGAATAAAAAACGTAATTTTAAAAAAATGCGACTTTTTTTTCGATATTTTTTTTCGATATTTTGACTTTTGAAATTTTTGTTTTCAAAATTATCACTATAAACCTCTGCGGACATCGCCGCAAAAACATATTAAAAAACACAATATTGCACTTGTTAAACTTATCAAATAATGTCTGGGGAGGTGAAAGTTGATGAGGATGGGATGGGATATGGCAGCAAGAAGCAAAAAAACTGGTATTTTTTTAGTCACGAAAGTCATACGGTACATTTGGAGGTGTTCCACAATATAATGTGCGTAAAGTACAGGCGAAGGACTAATTTGTCTGTGTTAAAATGTATTTAAAATCATAATGGAGTCAGACTGCCGCCCCCTAGAGTCTGGCATCTGAGGCAGCCACCTGCAGTGTCTGATGCAAAGAGCGGCCCTGCACTTGTATGAGAATAACAGTTCTCATGGCGTTGGTGAGGAAAGTTTTTGCAAAGTGAGAATGTATTTAGATTCTGAGTGAAGGTCACCAGCTTTGAATTTTTGGTTGCGAGATAAGGAAGCCCACGCATGGGACACACAGTATAAGGTTCAATTGTTTTATGACCTTGAGAGAAAGGGACCATTCCGTAAGGAATGCAATGAGAGGAGGTTTGTAATAATGAACATTTGATAAGGTTATGCATTCCAAAACTGGACTAAGGAACATGTAAATTCAGTTTATGAAAGATTGTTGGTGCGAACAGAGTATGCGTTACGCTAAGAGAATGGAAATGGTGAATGTAATGTAAGTTTGATTTTCAACGATTTTATGCCTGAACGAGCATAAATTTATGATTATCCGAAGATTAATTTTGGGTTATATTCTATTTGTTTGTTCTGTGTTGCTTATTGCAATGTAACTTAAGTACTATATTTGTGTGTAGTTGTCTTTTTTACGTGGTTATGGGGAGTGCAGCATCTAGGTGCATGTAGACCATCACTAGGTTCACCCAGGTTCAATGCTAATATTTCATTAAAATGTCATGTATGACCATATCGAATTGTTTATCAGTTTCCACATTGTTTTCTCATTGTTGAGATTGTTTGATATGTGTGCTAATCGTTAGTTCAAACTCCGAATTAAAAAGTCAATACATACATTGTAATAAAGTTTGGGTATTGAGACACCTTTTCTGTTATGTTTTTGAAACAGATATATTCTGCCTTTCTGCGATTGTCATAGATTCCAGATGCCAACTGACGGGTTCTTTAATCGGCAGCTGCACATAGTTGTCAAGACCTGGATCACACTGGCTGTTTTTGGGACGATCGGCCAGGGCCCATGTGCCCATCCGCTGTACTAGCGATTAGGAGTAACATAACATTTTTTATGGTGGTCTAGGCCCAAGTTGATGCAGAAGCCCTGGAATTCACTGTATGACTCAACCGTTTTTAAAAAAAAACAAACACCTTGTGTACGCAAAAAGAACAACTTGTGCCTCACGATAAACATTTTGGATCACGAGCAAAGAAACAAATTTGCAATTTGATTGAATATGGCAATAATCGGATTTTCTCGGAGCGTTTATTGTGAAATAAAAATACTTTACAAATTGTACAGTGTCATTGTTTTCTTTTAAAGTACGGTTTAATATTCCGAATTGTGATGTGCTGTGTTGTTAGTCGATGTGTGTTGATTTTTGGATTCTGCGTCACGTGACGTAGGTGATTATGGGCGCGTTTGGCTACGCTGAAGAGGAATGTCAACGAGAAAGGTGTAGAAAATCAGTAGGGTTAGGGATGTGAGGGTCAGGGGCAGGGCATATGATTTAGTGACGTCAGAGCAGTTTACCTTAGGCAGATGCGGCAATGGATAAGAAGAGCACAAGATGGACGCGCCCTGCTGCCAGATTTCGTATGTTTTTAAAAGGGGAAAAGTGAGGTAAGGTGAATTGGAAATGTTTGCAACGTATATATAAAAATACATGGCCGAACCCTCGGGACAATAATATTTTCTGAGCATTGCAGTTGTCAAACTTATGAAATAATGTCTGGGGAGGTGAGGGGTGATGGCGATGGGTGGGATATTTCTGACGTGATTTCGAATGAGTTTACAAAGTTTGGTGGGATTTTGTGCAGAGCTTATATGACAATTGTATGTGCATTCATTTGACAGTTTTGAAAAAATAAAACGTGGGTGGATGTCCAGCAAACTTGTGTAAGGCGCATTGGCAAGGATCTAAAAGCATGGTTTTGCAAATGTGCCAGTGTTTTCTTATTTGACAAGTGTCATAATGTAGTTAAAAAAAATAGTGGTATAGCTTTAGTGAGTGAGGGGTAGCCTGTGGCCATGGGCAGTGGCCAGATTGTCCGGGTCATGATCCGGACAATGTGGCTACTGGCCATAACCAGAAGGGACAAAACAAAGGATTAAAGTGGCCATGCCACCTTGGACTAGCTTTGTGGTAAAGTTATTTGAAATTAGGATAGATTTGAAAGGGAAGAAAAATGTGCTCGTGGTAATATCGTCATAGGGTTCTCTTTTTGCCTTCTGCAGGCTGCCATGGAAAGCGAAGAGGGGCCCTGTATGGAACCCCTGCCTTCCCTTTCCATGGTGGCCATCTTGGGAAAGGATTTTTCTTCCTAAACCGGGACACCACAGGCGTCCTGGTGTAGGATGAAAAGTCCTCTTTTTCAGTACCCGCTTTGGGAACCTAGACTGCTAATGGCCTTCATCCCCCATTTTAGTGGCTGGAATGGGGGGATAATGGTCCGGAGACCTCATTATCCACCCTTGCTTCGCTTGGGCTGATAACCTGGGCTGTTGGGCCGGTATCCAACATTTCAGTCCCTGGAACGGAGGATGAACACCCCAATATTTCCATTAGTATAACACAAAATGCAAATGGAAATGTTGGAAAATCTTATTGAGTCTATGTACTTTAATGAGAAATATAAAGTAGATGGAGTCTATGCAGTTTTTTTTAGTTCTATTTTTTAACTGTGAAAGGTGGTTCCTAAAGGAAAATTTATTTGGTTTTTGGATGGATTCTTTTTGGCAGGAGAACTTAGAACGAAAGGTGGGGAGGGAAATGAGGGAAGAGTCACCAAACACTAATATGGCGGGGCAAGTGGACAGGGGAAAATGTTGCGCGTGTGTTATTTCTAAGGTAGGGGGCAGTGTTTCTCATGCTTCTTGATTACAGCAGTGGTGGTCTCTCTTGGGGAGGAGGGATGGCCTTAGCTGATGCCATTTTAAGATAAATAGCAGTATTGCTAAAAGTATGTACTGTGTACTAGATTGTTAATGGGTGAGTAGGAAAAGGTGGTGGAGCTGTGCAAGGGAAATTTTGAAGTTGAAAGTTCCTAGATCAGTAGAAAATGCAGTTCCAAACTGTCCGCGAACCAAAGATCCTATTGTGAAGTGTGTATGGGTTCTCAGACACGTCATCATGCTGCGCGCCAGCATATAGTCATGTGGCACTCTCTGGAAGGTCTGAAATGAAGTCAGATGTTCGTTGACATTATGGTTAAGTTACACTAATCAAAACCTATGAAATTCATTGAAAAAACTTTGGTAAGGGGACGTTATGGTTAAGTTGGAATAATAAAAAACTATGAAATTCAGTAGGAAATGTTGTTAAAGGGACGTTATGGTTAAGTTGCGCTACTAAAAACCTATGATATTTAGTAAAAAAAACTTTGTTAAAGGGACGTTATGGTTCCAAGTAAAACCGGAAAACCCCTGAAATTCACCAGTTGTGGTAAGCTAAACAACCAGAACTCGCGCCACCACCGTGCATTGCTAAGACTAACACCCAGGACATCAAAGATGACATCACAAATGTATAAATATATGTATAAGTATTAAATATATAATAAATGTATAAATATATACATATAAAAAAACACTGAAAATAATAAACTAAGATAATAAGCTACAGCAATTTCTACTTGTTCCAGAGCCTCTAATTTTAGGGGGCTCCTACTTTTGTGCCTCCTTATTTATTTCTGGCACTGGCCAAAACAGTGCCCTGTGGCATCACCCTCCAACTGTCATGATGCCTACCTCCAAGGAGCCAGGTCCGACCCAGCAACCCCAGAGGCAGGCATCATTCCCCCCAGGGAAGTGCCAGCGTGCCCAAGCTGGGGCCCTTTGGACACAGTCCTGGCGCCTTAGGCACCAGGCTCATAAAGCTAGACATGTGTTCAAGTGTTTTAATGTGCACTTTCCTGATGCAGACCATGCTGCTACATCCAGGACCTCCTGAGGCCTGAATGGAACTACTTTACCTGTGGGACTACTTTCCACCTGGGTGTGGTCGGGGAAGGATACATACCTGATCGGTGGATGGATACATGCCTGGAACTTCTTCCAAAGCTATTTAAACCACGCCCGATCAGCAACTCACGCTTCGCGTTGTGCTGCTCCTTGCAGCTGGACGCTCACCGTGTCAGCTCCTGCATCTGGACTTCAGCCACGCCTGTCAGCAACCTGGGTCGCCTGCAAAGGGAGATAAGAGAGAATTGGCGAGAAAGAAGACCTTACCTGCTAAAGCTGCATCACGGGGACATCACACTGACGATCCTGAAAGGGAAGACATCATTTTAAATGCATTTCGCTTCGATCGCTGCAGCGCTGCATTTCACCCACCTTTCCTGGGCGCCTCCATCTTCAGCAGCGATCATCCGGATCCGCACCCACTTCCCAGAGCCTAGAGAGAAAAGACAAGAAAACAAGGTGAGAGAAGGAAGGGAAATAGGAAAAGCTCAGATTCCTTCTAAGACTTACCTGTTGGGTCATTCCCATTTCATTTCGTGTCCTGCCGCTTCCTGGCATTCCGGACCCTGGCCCCAATGGGGAAAAAAGACAAAGACATTGAATGAGCGAATGCAAAGACATTACCTGAACGCTCATCCAGAACTTACACTTCGGATCGGCGCCATATCTCCGGCATTCCGAACCCCGGTCCCTAAGGGGAAAAAGACATAAGCATTAGCGCTTGCTGCAATAAGACAATGAACATTATTATTAAGCTTGAACTTTTGAACTTGCAACAGAACTCTTACAGCGCCTCACCTGAATAGTCAAGCTTATTTTGAACTCCCATCAAACCTCAATCTAGTGAAGTAACTGGGTATCAACGCGCCCCTGCATCAGAAGCAGGATGGAGAACTCATCCTTCCAGACCCTAAGGTGAGACTTCACGGGGAATCGAGGAAGGGTATCGAGAAAGAGTTGGAAAGGAGTTTGAGGCTTGAGCATTATTCCGTCAGTAGGTAATACTCCCTTTTCACGCACAGGGGAATATTCGTGCGAGCCAGAAAAGCCAGAGTAGAGGGGCCCCTCCTGTCCATCATCAGAGTCCTGCACTTCACCATTGAAGAAGCATCAGCACTCGAAGCCAGACCTGCGCCTCCGTGGGAATCAGGTGAGCGTGACACCAACCTCTCTCTAAGTCAGGCTCCCGTACTTCTTCTTTTATCTTTCCTTCACGCGTTTCTACTAAAAAATTGAAAGTGCTTTACTTTCATGAGTCCTTCAATTCATTCATCCATTCATGCACTGTGTGTTCCTCTCAATCACATTGCTCTATGTTCCCTACAATAACCCTTGCTTTGTTATTTTTTGCAATATATAGTCACGTGACTGTGTTCTTCCAGAAGCCTCCGTTCGTGGTCTATCCACAACTTCTGGGCCTTTCCTTGGGGCCGCACCCGGCTCAGGCCAGCAACAGGGTATTCACAAAGCCGAGACCCACAAGAACCTTCTCCTTTTGCATACACTTTTTTGGAGGACTGGTCAGCTGTAGGTGGGGGCGGCCTTTCCCAATAGAAGCCCTGGATCTCACTGCAAGTATGGGGGACTCAAGGATATCACGTCTAAAGGGGTCACCAAATGAAGGCACCCAACTAGTATGTGTCCCAATAATATATATATATACAGTCAGTGAAAAAAACTTTGTTAAAGGGACACCACTAAAAACCTATGAAAATCAGTAAAAAAAAGGACGTTATGGTTCCAAGTAAAACCAAAAAAGTTATGGTAAGATAAGCAACCATAACTCATGCCACCACCGTGCACTGCTAAGACTAACACCCAGGACATCAAAGATGACATCACAAATGTCATTGATGACATCACTGATGCCATCACATGTCTGGCTCCATCTTTTTTCCTTTACTAACATATGTAGGCCAGTAACAGTCAGGATCTAAAAATTCAATAAGTACTATATTTATAGAATTATACTTCATATATGTTCTTACAGTAATTCACTTGCGGTCAACTCTTAGCATATGAGACATATGCTTTAAAGATAGCAATGCTTTCTGTGTATGAAGATAATAAGTAAGATTATCAACACTTTCTTATTGTTCTGCAGTTGTTTTTATTTTTGTACTTCCTCAGGATATGATCATATTTGTACACACACTACTTTCCTTAAGGTTCTGTCATGTCATGTGATAGTTATACATAGGGAAATAGTAGCTTTGAAGCAGAACAATAATTTCTGTGCATGAAGATAATCAGTTAGGGTATGAAGATTGTCTGGTAATATTGCTGGTTTTTTGTTTACTTTAGTTTCCCTGTATATGCTCATATTTGTATATGTTGTTGTCTGTTTGTGATTTGTTTGCAATAATGCAATTATGTAGTAAGTGGGTTTTATTAGGTACTTATTAAATTTTGACAGTATGCAAAACTCTAATACGAAAGCATTTAGAATTTTAGTATTTAACATGGCAAGATTATTAATATTGCACCTCCATCCTGTCCTGTCTACTGCAGACAATGCCTATGTTTCTACATGTGTACCTTAGTATACTGGAAAAAACTTAATAATAGAATGTTGTTTGTATCAATGCACTGCTTAATGCACTACGTACCTCATGATATTTATTCCAATGATCCTTGACACTTTTTTATTAACATAACAATAAGAATCCCTTGTACAGACCACATGTGATGTCATCAGTGATGTCATCAATGACATTTATGATATCATCTTTGATGTCCTGGGTGTTAGTATTAGCAGTGCACGGTTGTGGCGTGAGCTATGGTTGCTTAGCTTACCATAACTTGTGAATTTCAGGGGTTTTTCTGTTTTACTTGGAACCATAACGTCCCTTTAACAAAGATTTTTACTGATTTTCATAGGTTTTTAGTAGCGCGACTTAACCATAACATCCCTTTAACAATGTTTTTTTCACTGAATTTCATCTGTTTTTAGTAGCGCAACTTAACCACGGCGTCCCTTTAACAAAGTTCTTTTCATTGAATTTCATAGGTTTTTAGTAGCACAACTTAACCATAACATCCCTTTAACAACATTTTTTTCACTGAATATAAATATAGATAATGGAAATGTGACAAATGTTTACTAAGACTCCCTTACCTTACATTAATGTAACATAGAAAATACTAAACCCCCTGCCCCGCTAGTGATTTTAATGTCTGTGGACCGTGCGCATGTCCGCAGACGCACACGGTCACCAACAGCACTATCCAAAATCTTAGAGGGTATCTTCCATTATTGTATCATACAATAAAACACACAAACAAATTCAAAAAGCACCACATAAATGCATTACATTTAATAATAAATAAGAAGTGACACTGTATATAGAAGACACCAACCAGCCACTGAAGTCTCATTTCCAATATAATGGAATATACCAAAACAAAATAAATATGCCTCCAACTGAATTACCTCACAGAAACTGCACAGCAAGAAGCAAGAGCATACTTACACACCAGTAACAGCAAAAGTGTGTAAAAATTTACTAAGTACACTGAATTTATTTCATATACTTATACATTTTCTGTATTATGTACACCAAAACTAATATATATATTTTTTAACACAGAAATGTCCAGTACTTAGGAATGGCTGGAAGAGAATTTCCCACGAGAAGAAATGAGTGAAGAGAGTGATAATAATGGTAGACACAACACTTCTCTATATAAGCCAATTAATAACCATTACTTTATATGTACTTACAACATTTTTTAACAGACCAGACAACTAATAAAACTAATATACCAAAAGAGATAATAGAAGATGCTCTGAAACGAATGGAACTGAAAATTGATTTATTACCACAACACTCCAATCAACTAAAAGAGTGTATTGTGGACCACATTAAAGAAAACATTAAATACCTCTGTCCCACATGCACCTGTTCCCCCTCTCCATGTCCCAGCCAACTATCCCTAAACCCTCCCCACCAAGAAAAATGGTAAGATGAAACATCTATCCCTTCCTCCCCTCCCATACATCATTCCAAACCCCTAAATCGCCTGCATTTGTTTCAGTTTCTACTTCCCCCCTCTCTTTCCTAATGTTTCTACTGTTAAATAATAATGACATTTTAAATGTGTTCTTAGTAAATGCCGGTGTCTTATTTTTTTTTTAAAGCAGTCAGAGTGTTCGCGGAGAGCGCAGCTGTCTGGGGTGTTCTCAATTAACCAACATGGGGGTGTCCTAAGGACATAGTACCTGTTCATACTGTCCGTAATTAAAATCGAGGTGTCCTTAGAACACACAAGATGTCTGCCTGTCTGCAATCCCCAAAAACAGGGGTGTCCTAATAACACCCCCACTGTTCATATTGTCCGCAACCAGAATGAATATATCCGTAGAACAAATATATCGTCTGCCTGTCCCCAAAGTTTTGATACACATTTATTTTATTCAGGGAGTTCAACATTGTTCGTAGAACACCCGCGCACATGCTCATCACACACTTGGGTCCTACGAACATCGTGCCTTTCTGTAACTGTCTGCCGCACGTGTGTCACACTTTTAATTAGTTTGGGGACTGCAGAACACCTGTGCTCATGCGCACATCCAGCACTGCACATTTGGTGTCCTGTGGAAAGCCGTCTCATTTGCAAAGGTGTCAGCGATGTCATCATGTGACCGCACCCATGATGAGCGTCTGTCATTATTTCCAGACACTGTCCAGGTCCCTGGACATTTAAAAAAAGTGCTTTTTGAGCAATCCAAGGTGTTTTACAGTATAAGTTCACCATTGCACATGTCCCATACAATGTCTCAACCGATCTACATACTTTTTTGAACTTTTTGAGCCTGTGCTTAGTGTTCAAAGTGTTTAGGGACGGTCAGGTGTCCGCAAAGCATGCCCCAGCACCCCCTATAAAAGGTCACACCCCAGAGCTGTTCCTCATTCTGCTTTAGGATTTCCAAGATTTACAACTGGAAAATTGTGCAAGTTTCTGTTTTTGGTTCCTAGTTCCTGGTTATTAACCTTCCAGATGGCATCCCAAATTGCTTCTGCTGCTACTGCCTCGGCATCAGCACCCCAACTCCCTCCACCACCACCACATCCCAAAGGGCCTGCAGAGGGGAACAGCCGTGAGGATGCAGAGGAGATGGATAAAGAGGATGAAGAGGATGAGGTAGTGGATGTCCGTACTACTAGCACTCATTGTGAGTCTTGGGTGTGGCGGTTATTTAGCACTGTTGATGGAAAGTCAAACGCTCAAGCAAACAAGGTCATCTGCACTCAGTGCCACATGGTGCTGAGTCGTGGCAAGCCTGGTTCGTATAGCTTTGGTAGCACATCAATGAAGCAACACCTAAAGTCATTCCACGGTAGGGCTATTCGTAAGGTTGCACCTTGCGATAAACGTAGTAGGTTGAGTTCCTCTGCAGCATCCTCCATCTCCACTCCTTTCACCACAAAATACACTCCTGTGGGACAGTGCATCCCTCCAGCTGCCTGACAGGCCATTCATAATGTTGTTGACCCTTACCTTTTGAGGTTCACAATATTGTGCATGTACTGCGATGCAGTACTCTGCAGATCAGAGAACCTTAGGGCTGCTTTCGAGACTGCAGTCACGGAGTATGAGAAGGACTGCGACCTACCTGAATAAGGGCCACCCTACATCTTCTTCTCTCCACCTGCCCTTTCTTATCCCCATGGTTGATGTCCCTTCCTTCCCCTCCTTCCCCTCCTTTCCTTGTGTGTCGTGTTTAAAAAACCCAAAAAAATATAAAACAACAAAAAACAAAACAAAGTCTCTTTTCAGAGCCGCCTTTCACAGTTTAAAAACATAAGTGACAAGTAAATAGTGCAGGGCCCTGTGCATTCTTTAGAAGTCCACGGACATCTAAAATCTGTGGAGTGCTGCCCTGCCACAACCATTTCACTTTTCTCTTGAAGGAAGTGGTGGCTCTGAAAAGAGCCTTTTTGTGTTTTGTTTTGTGTTACGAACACTTCAAATGGTCAACACCTACTGCAAAAAGGATTGTTCTAATTCCAAAAAAGGTCTCAATGCATTTTGTATATTTCGCAGAAAAATCAGATTGCTAGCATAAGTAAGATGTACTCCAACTCTGTGAAAAATGTGTGTGCTACAAAACATAATGTTTTCATTCTGAAAAGAGGACATATCAACATCTCTCAAAAAGGCACAAACAACCTTGTTAACATTACGCCTTGCTTTCTCCATTTGTGGACCAAGTCCTCCTTTCATTACAAATTGCAAAGAGATTCCAGACACATGTCCTAAACTGTTCCCTCCACAATGAATAATAATAATGTCTGGATGACGCTGTGTCACCAAAAAAGCACAGTGAGGTACCAAATCCACCCACTCATTCCACGCACTCCATGCCAGTGCACTTCCACATGAGAGAATCTAAGATGTGCAGCCACTCCACAGCGATCTGCATGCACCTCCAACCAATTTATCCACAAATCTCCCAAAATCTAAACAATCTGCTTTCTGAAACACACAGCGATAGCTATCTGCTCTTCTATCAGGAAAAATACCTACTGACAAACTCTCTCCTTACACAACACACCCAGTAAACCTTATTGACCAATCCCTTGCTCTGCTCAGTTTCATTTGCATGCCACTCAACCCCAAAATCCCTGTATGCAAAACGCGCTGTCCACAGACAACCACGATGTCCGCGGGCAAATTGAAAAATCTGAGCATGGGGGATGAAAAATTAAATAGTGTGCCCCATTTCCCCTTTGAGGTTGGCTCTGAAAAGAGCTTTTTTGGGGGATTTCTTTCCAGATGCTTCAGAAACACCTTTTATTTTCTATTTATTGTTTTTTTTCCTTCTTATTTTCCTCCAGAAATCTTCATATTAGCTTTTCCAAAGCAACCCTTATTTTGCAAAACAGCACAGCATTTCCCATAAAAGATAAAGAAATGCCATCTTCCTTAAAGTAATCCAGGTTACCAGACTCAATGTTGTCATTGTTGCAAAACAACACGCCCGATCTAGTCATAAAACCAAAAATTCCTCTGATCACTAAGCACCTAGCAAAATCTTGCTGAGGACAAAAAACAGAACTATTGTCCCATATTGCCCTATGTGTCAACCCAGAAAAAATAGTTAAACTGAAGGGCCAGCCCAAAAGGCAGAACCTAAGGCTGAGGTATACAATGTATCACATACGAGGGAAGCTGCCAAACAATACTTCAAGCATACTCATGGTTCTGTATGCCATTGTTTAAGAACAAGTAGTTGTGATGTTTGCAGAGATCACCACTAATCTATATTTGTGACAGAGTCTAAATGACCCCTTTGGGTAAAGGCTATAGGCACATTCATTCTTACATATAAGCACAGTACTGGCAGAAAAGGAGCTTTATGTAGTGCAAATGTATTACATTAAGCTGATGATAGGCCAACTACAATCAAGGTATGGCATCTAGATACTTATGAGGACAAACAGATAGCATTTAGAAGCATGTATCTTGAATGTGTTTTACAATAGTCAATATGCAAAAAAATACAAGTTGTTCACATGTAATCATACTTTGTGAAAACACAGGAGTTGTAGACTAAAAAGCATGAAAGCAAAAAGAAAGACAAAAAGAACCTAGAAAACAGTTCATTAACAACAATTAGGTGAAGTGTAACATAAAAATAGACTGCAGTGAAACAGGAGCAGGTCTAGTAGGCACTAATTTATAGTGCAAGCACACATTAGACGGAGAGGTACTTGTCCTTACATAGTCGAGGCAAGTCCTGTATATTTAGATATTCGTCTATTAACTATAGGTTTCCAACCCAGAAACAATAACCTTGGCATTTGAAAGGACTTTTATGAATGCCTGAACCAAATTTTGCAGATCTTGCAACAAAGTAGGGCCACTAACATAGCCCAAATGCACAGCACCACAGTGTAGGACAACTACATGTGGACTATGAAACCTAGCCACATCCTGACAAACTACTAGAATTGCCTGCAAATGCAAATCAGGCCCAGTGCTCCACTCCGTTTGTGTCAAAATGGTTAGCCACATTCCTAGATTTTGCATACTACTCCAAACCATTCACAAACATATCTCCAACCACAAACACCCAGACTTTCTGCACCTCCGCCATCTTCACTACACACAGCCTCTCTCAATACGAAGCAGAACCTCAACACCTGATTGGCTAATCCTCAAAATACACTCCTCCTTCATGCTTGGGAACCCCGGATGTAGCATGTCCCTTCTGCGAACAGCCGTGCTGTCTGCAGAGCGCGTAAGTAACACTAAGGGCAGCCCTTCTACCCTTTCCACTGCACTCCCTGCACAATTTCCTCATTGGCTACTGATAAGCAGTCACACAATCATCCACCAATCACATCCAAGAACTCTACATCGAACTCGGTCATCACAGATCAGCACTTTAGTTGTACTATTGATCACTCTCAGTACAATTCGGCTGTCACTGCAAAGGACCTACAGCACAACTATTATAAAACTTCCCAAGATTTCCACCTGCAGATTCAAGCACATCCGCATGCAAGAACACAGACTACAGGTATGAATATTTTCTACACAGTACATGTACACCTCTTCTATAAATACAATACATCCCGGGAGCATAGCTCAGCGGCAACGCGCGCCTTGAAAGCAAGACAACATGAAGCAACACAGATTCGATCCCAGGGTCCGCGCTTAGAAACTCTGGGTGTTTAACCGTGTTAGAAATACGCAACTAAAATAAAATAATTGCGCAACTAAAAAACAAACAATTCTTGTATCAGCACCTCAATGTCCGCAGGCTGTGTAAGTGCTTTAAAAATGTAAACCAATATAAATAAAAATATGAACAGAGTAAATGCCACTGACCCTGTATAAACTGTAAAATGAACTTACTGTCATGTCTCCCATCTGTTATGATGAAGTGTCACTTCCAAACCTTTCAGCTCTCCACATTTTTCTTTACACACACACCTATCTATAAAAATATTGTTTCATGTTATAAAATGTGAAAAATAACAGTATAATTATGAAAAAGACTCTCCAGTGTGTTATACAATTACACGCAGCCAATATGAGTACATACGTCTTCATTCAAGCATACACACAGATAATATCATTAGAAAGGCTCCAAGATCAAACAACACCACTGCCTCTATATCAAATCCTTCTGCTTTATTACCAACACCTTCACAAAGGCATACATTGAATGCTTTTATGTATGATCTCTGCCATTTACCCTGTAATAATAGCACAAAATGCATATGAATATTTCTTCTGTCTCGTAACATCCATTAACATAACATTAAAAAAACAAGTGTGCTCTATACGTTTACTATTATACTCATTTGAAAAACATATTCAACTAACAAATTCTAAATAAAATATACAGGATGCACATAGGCAAAGAAAAGTGCAAAACAATGTCTACATTAACAAAAGTGCTATAAACACACATATGCACTAACTTCTTTCTTTTACACTTTCAGTGAACACCAGCCTCCTGAAAAGCAGCAGCATCTGAAGTACGAACAAGGACTTTGAAGAAACCTACTCTTTCCATACAAAAAAGTAAGTACAAAACCAACATAATGTTCTAACTTTTACTCAAACACACTAGCTTTTTAGTGTTGTAGAAGAAACAAATATATTAACCATTTACCATTGGATGTAGAATGAGTGCTTCCCCTTGCCAGCTACATACTTTATATTGTCATCTGAAGCCTAGTATAGAAACACACAAATACAACAATTGCCTTCCCAACTTGATATACCTGCCCATTGCACAATCACACACCTCCACAATCATACTTACCATCTTATTCAGACCCTCATGCACAAAGCACGCATACACTGCACAACAGCCCAACCCACACTTTCTTTTTTTCTCCAACAGACTCCAAAGAATGCCTACCAAACAGCATCTCAGTAGAAAGCAACGCAGAAATAGAGAAAATCAAAATAAAAGTGTTCAAAATAAGTATCCATCTCTAACAGATTTTGTACAAAAAGTTCAAACAAAACAGCTAATACAGTTATTAAGCGAAAGAAAACAAGCTTCCAGTAAAGAAACTTTCCCTCCTCTATCAAAATGTAAAACCAAACAGAAAGTGATTAACAAGACTTCAACTACCACTACTGCTAATACTGTACCTACAAAACTCGATGTTGTGGCATGTAAGCATACGAAAAAAAAATATTTTACAAAAAATGTTCCGCCACACAGTCCTTCAGAATCTTTTAAAGACAGGAGAGAAATCATGGACAACCCTTAAAACCTACCGTAGAAAATTAATCCTAGAAGCTCTCATAGATAGTGCAATCCTTCTCAAAAGGAAGTTATTTATTTAAGTTTTAAACAGGATGAAACCACTAACAAAACTAACTACTAAACTACAAAAAAGACTTCTCAATAAACGGAATGTCACCAAAAATAGCTTCTTAAATATCTGTGGAGGTGAATGGAGTCACACCATGACCACAGCAGTATATCTTAATGAAGAAGCATATAAACAAAAGCAAAGAAACCAAATTACCATAAATAGCAGTGGACGAGGGTATGAAAAACATAATAACACCATTATGGAACAAGAAACTCTGCTTAAAAAAATTTCCCCAGAAAACTCAGGATCACCTCCCCAAACTACTGAACCAAAATGTTCAGTCTATAAATGGCTGTGCACATCAATGTGTAACATTGCCAAAAACTCTTTCAAATCTTTACACCAGTTCCTCAATCAGTATGTAAAAAGCAAAGACAAATTCAGTGAAACTACTACAAAATATGCATGCCTGCCCAGTGCGCAAATTCACAGGACTACAAGGACATTCAATTGCAAAAGCACCTTCCATCATATAAAAATGATATCAACACATCATTCAACTATAAGAAATCTACTCCAAAAACTCTACTATGCTAAAAGTCCTGCTTTAGCACTAGCCAACTTACAATCTTCTACATGGTACAGCCAAACAACTACTCGAAGAAATAGACCATATTCAAATAAAATATTTTGGAATTGAAAGCCACTTACACAATGAAATAGATGTACAACAAACTAGCAACTACTGTACACATAGCAACCTTCTATTAAAAACATACAAAAAAGAAACACTAAAGTTTAAAAGTACCTCTGTTGAAGTACCAAACCATGTCTGCGTGTGTTGCCGCAGGACTTCTTATAAAAGTACCTCAAAAACTATAGACATAACGTACAAAATAGAAGACAATGAAGATTCCAAATGGTTCCAGTTAGCTCTCTACCTTATAGCAGAAAACAAATACGACATTACTGACCCCTTAATACTTTGCAACTACTGCACTGCAAAACTTGACAACAACCAAACGTCTTCACGTGCTATCACAAATAACTTGGAATTATTCCCACTACCAAAACCCCTGCAACAACTAAATTTATATGATAGCATCATAATTCAAACAGTGCAGCCATTTCAAGCAATAAAACGCCGCCAACCGAAAACAGAAAATTTACCTCCCTCCGAATTAGTTAAAGGCTTTCATGGCAAAGTAGTTTATTTACCATTAGATCTCACAGAAAATGTACACACTCTAGGAGTGCAACGGCCAATAGATCAATCTTTAATTGTCTCAGTGAATGGCGTACCTACGAAAGACAAAAGAATTTGGCAACAACTCGTGGACTTACATAAAGTTAGACAAGCCCTGCAATATCTAGAAAACAACAATGAATACTTCAAAGAAATTAATATTGAAGAAAACCTGAGAGAAACTATTGAAATAATTCAAGAGTCACCAGAAACAGGTCAATTTGAACTTCTACGTCCTACTACAGAATCCAATATTTTAGACCATTATACAATTCATCCATTACACTCTAAAGACGCTATAGATGATGCACTTGAAATGTACCAAATGCGACAAGCCAAAGGATCTTTAATTAGCATATGGGAAAAAAGTATAGAAGCACGGGCCTTTCCGCTACTCTTTCCTAGTGGAAAAGGAGGAAGGTACGATGATAGACCCACACAGATAACAGCATCAGAATCTCGCTCTCTACAAATGTATTCTGACGACCCCAGATTCAGAGACAAAACGTGGAATACATATTCCACCGTCTCTTTGAAACTGAACTAGCAAGTCTATGCTACAGAGTTGCACACACATTAAAATCAGGTCCCATTTTCAGAATATGTCAGCTACGCAATTGTTACAAAAAGTGCAAGAAAAAGATGAGGTTTTACAGTCAAGTATTACAAATCTTTTAGCAAACATGCATGGTACAAAAGAATACTGGTTCCGACGTCACAGAGATGTATGCTGTATGATAAGAAACCTTGACCCACCCACTTGGTTTGTAACATTAAATTGTGCAGAATATGCATGGGCGGATTTACTCGATTTCCTACGCATAGCAAACAAAAATAAAACATACGTAGGTATAACAACACCAGGAGAACTCTGCTCTCTAGATCCTGTAAATGTATCAAGATATTTCCATCATCGCTTCATTGCTATCCTACACTTTATTTGTAATAAGACTGTTCCTCCCCTCGGAGAAGTTCAACACTTCTTTCGGAGAAAACAATACCAAGCCATAGGAGCACCACACATCCACATGCTATTATGGATTAAAGATGCTCCTAAATTTGGTCAGGACAGTGATGCCACTGTTTTGCAGTTCATCCAAAAATATGTTACTTGTGAAATCCCTTCACAAACAACACATAGTGATCTTCATGCACAAAGTTTACAATTTCGTAGACACAAATGTGGGAAATATTGCTGTCGCAAATATAAAAAAGCGAAATACTACACCAAATGCCACTTTGGTTTCCATAGACCAGTTTCAGCAACAGGTCAAGTAACCAACTTCATGTCTTCAGTCAGACATGGCATGGTGTCAAAGGTAAATCAACTAAGAACACATATTACATAAAAAGAACAGAAGAATCAAAATACATCAATGATTACAATGCAATCATTGCCCTCTTATGGAATGCAAACATAGATCTGCAGACAATGTCACTGCAGTTGCACAATATGGCACAGCCTACTTAACCAAAGCAGAGAAAAAAGAGCTTCATGACCTCTGGGATGACATATCCTCTGACAAAGCACTATCATAGAAATTGTACAGCTTAGGCATAAAAATGCTCTCTCATAGAGAATGTGGCTGCTATGAAGCTGCAGACCATTTAACCGATGCTTCCTTGTATGGAAAATCTGAAAATGTACTATGGCTAAGTCTTGGTCCTGCTAAATCTAGAAAAAGAGTACTGAAATCATATGAGGACATAGAAACAATAGCCAAAAATCATCCCAACAGCCAAGACATTTTGAAAAACAATTTACTAGACACATACTACCCAAACAGGAGTACTACTTTGGAAACCATGTGTCTCTACCACGTAGCCCAAAACCTCACATACAAAAATAATGTTAAACCAGATGAAAAGAAAGGTAGATACAGAATGGTAAATTGTGAAGGCAGCTTAGTGAAACTTACCAAACACAGCTTAATTAATCATATCAAATTGTCATTAAAAACTCCTTAACATAAAGAACTGTATTACATGTCACTGCTACAACTTTTTAAGCCATGAAGAAAATAAGAAGAATTACTGTATACATATGACTCCTATGAAGACGCTTTCAAAGCAAATGAAAGCACTATAACAGACGTAAACTTTACACAGTAGCAAACAATGTTGCACAATGAACAGCAACATGAAGAAGAACTCCAGGCCCAACTACAAGTGGACACTCCCGACAGTAGGGTACCTTCTGTAACAGGCAGCCAAGAACCACTTGGACAGCTACTAATAGCAAATGAGGCAGAATTAGCCATGACAGAAGTAGAAAACACCATGTGTCAGTATGAACAAGCTACAGAAGACATTGCTGTACTGAAATCACAACTGAACAATGAGCAGTGTAGCATTTTCCAAGAAATAACAAAACACATTGAACATGGTGTGAAACATGAAAATGAAAACTGTGCCAAGACTACAAACCTATACTTCTATACATGAGTGGTGAAGCGGGTTCAGGTAAAACATTCTTAATCAAAATCAGCAGCAAGTTCCTTCAACAATTGACAAACAACAAACTGTCAGCTGTTGTAAGTGCCCCCACAGGTTTAGCTGCTAATAGGCAGTGTCACTTTACACCGATTACTTCTCCTTCCAGTAGAACACCAAAACAAATTAGACTATTACAAACTTTCCACAAAAGCTGCAATGGAACTACACAGAGCTTTCAAACAAATGAAAATGCTGCTAATAGATGAGGTGAGCATGGTCTACAAACTAATGTTGGCTTTGATTCACCTCAGATTACAAGAGGTCCTCACAACAGACTACGACCAGCCCTTTGGAGAAAAACACATTATTGTTTTCGGAGATCTTCTTCAATTGACACCAGTGAAAGCTGAACCTATTCTGAAAACCTTAGGGCACAAACTGTGCCGTAAAACTCTTGGCAGCATAGGAAATGTCAACCTTTGGCAACATTTCCAATACAGAGAATTAACTGAAAACATGCATCAGTCTGCAGACCTCACACACGCCAACATTTTAAAAAGTATTACAGTTGGTGTACTATCCCAAGAAGCACAATCAATATTAAAAACTAGGCACATCCATACACTCTATGGCCATAACTCATGTGCTACTGATGTCATGCAACATTTAGCACACAGGCATTTGAATTGTATGTCCTTGATGCCAACCCTTGCAAGCTGTTCCAAATTCAATGAAACAATGTTGAAAAAAGAAATGCAACCAATAATTGAAATTTGCTCCATAGATAAACTGGACGTACAAGGTATGACACTACCCATGTGTCAACAAGCCACAACAAGACTAAATACCCTAGAAAACTCTATCTCCAATACAGCTGGTTTGGAGAAAATATTAAAATTATGTTTAAACTGTAGAGTAATGCTTAAACGTAACCTTGACGTGGAGCAAGGACTGGTTAATGGAGCACTTGGTACAGTTGTTGTCTTTCAAACATACCCACGTGACAACAACATTCTATTTGTCAATATTCTCTTTGACAAACTATCAGAAGTTAAAAGGACAGGACGCTCAACAGCCCGCTTCCTTCTTTTCAAACACATGTATGTTCACAGAGAACAATTTTCACTAACTCTAGCATATGGAGTGACCATTCCCAAATTACAAGGTCTTACCCTAGATAAAGCATTAATAGATATTGGTAGCACAGTCTTTAAAGAAGGCATGAACTACGTAGCACTATCACGCTTATGTACACTTGACAGGCTATTTCTAATCAACTTTGATGCAAGTAAAGTAAATGCTGATATTCCTTGCATTCTAGAATACTATAGGCTGCGTTCACTCCACACCCCCAGATGAAAACCTATCCTGTTCCACAACAAGCAAAACGTTGTAAAAGAAAACTACCTCAAACTGAAATGATACAGGATATCACTACAATTCATGCAAAGAAACAAAAAAGAAACCAATACTTCATCAAGTACCACAATCAAACAAGGATCTAGTGGTAAAAGTAAATTAACTACTTCTTCAAAGAAGCAACACACACTCCAAACAAATGACTTCCACACAGAACCATCAGGTCCATTCAAATTTTCAAATGTAACTGCTGTAAATTGCTACACAAATGTAGCAATACATATTCTATTCCAATTGCCACCAGTTATTGAGAACATTTACTTACACAGTACAGAACACTTTTGTTTGTAAATGTTAGTCCTTCGCAACCAACAATCCTCACAATACTTACAGTGTTCATGGAATGAGACAAGAATTGGACTTCTGTGCTGGAATGGTCAAATTCACTAGAAGATCCACAAGAATTTATAATGTACTTATTACAAGTACTGGAAAACAAAAACATACCTATAAATGAAATCTTTTAGATTTCATACATGTGTTATCATAAATGCACTCAATGCAAACATGTGACACAGGAAGAAGTCCCTAATGAAGGTTTTGTGTATGTATCCATACCTAACTGTGAATCTATTCTATTTCAGCAACTTGTACAAAATGCAAACCATGGCAGATTATATACTACCTGCAATTCAGATAATCGCTCCACCTTACAAATACAGACACATCGTAAATAAGTAATAGTAAGGCTTTTACGCTACAACACAGATGGTACCAAAAACAACTGTAAGCTGACTGGATTCACACATGGTCAAGTATCACTTGGTAAGAAAACCTTCACAACAATAGGTATAATCTACCACGCAGGAGCCACAACCAATGCAGGTCACTACACTGCATATGTAAAAAAGAATTGTGGATGGTTTGAATGTAATGATAGTACCATTACTCTAAAACAGAGATTGCCAGCAAATCTTGAAAACGCTTACTTAATATTCTTAAAACCAAAATGTAATATGTAATCTGTGAATGTAAGAAAAACTTCAACTTCAAAACTGTGCACAGTTAGAGTAGACCATCATGTATCTAACTGCCCCAAGATTCTGCAACAAACAAACACACACATAACTAAATACCACTAAAATCAAACAAGGAATATACAGTTAGAATATGCCAACAGGTATCTAACTGCCCCCAAAAATCTGCAACAAGCAAACAGATAAACAAATACTACTAAAATCAAACAGGAAATATACAGTTATAATACGCCAACAGGTAGCTAACTGCACCAACAAAATCTGCAACAACCTAACAGATAGATGAATAGCATAGAAGTAAAATAAACAATTAGAATACGCCAACAGGTATCTAATGGCCCCAAACATCTGCAACAAGCTAACAGATAGAAGATTAGTAAGAAACAAGAAATAAACAGTAAAACAATGAAAGAAATATATTGCACCACAACATAGAAGGTTTTTTTTTTATTCCAGCATAGATTTGTTTTTCCCACAGACCCAATGATTTAGAAAACAAACACAGAAACTGAGCAAATTGCGCAGTACACTGATTTGAACTACAGTACTTGTAAAGTAATATGAGTGTAAAAAAAATACAGAAATGTCTATTATGCAATGCAATAACTCATTATGAACTACCTGCTCTAACATATGATCTTTTCTTTTATCACAGAGATCGAAAAAGTATGTCTGGTCCAGTTACCCATGTCATGAAAAAACTGCATACAACCACAAAAAACTCAACCAGTAAGTATCCAATAAATAAACTCAGAAACACTGCACTCTTTGGTACAAACTCTACAATCTTAAACTGCATAACCTAACCAAAATTCCCATTCTAACTCTTCAAATGAAACAGTATACAGACTTTTGCATTGTGCATATTTGATGGGTGTTTGATCTATGGGTGTGTTATGCTGCGGTGGTTGTGGCCTAGAGTCTTGGGTGCATGGCCTACAGCCTACAGCCTTCGACCATGCACCCAAGACTCTAGGCCCTGGCCACAACCACCGCAGCATAACACATGTATACTACCAAACATGTTGACTGTGGAATGTGGGCTACTTAAAGATCATATTAATAATACTCAATGCTGTACTAACAACTCAAAACCTACATAATACTAAAGCTGCCCATCCTGCCGCAAATTTTGTGAAAATCCATCCAGCGATTTGAGCTGTAGGCGTGCGCAAATTCTTCTTCCCATTATGTCTATGGTAATTTTGGGACCCCCCTTATAACCTTGCCCCCCTGAACCAAACCTCATTAAAATTTGCAAATTCAGAGTGGCCATATACTTCTTTTGCAAAGTTTGGTGAGCATTCATCCAGGGGGAGCAAAGTTATAAACTGCCCAAAAAGTGCTCTTCCTATGGGATTAGCAATTTAACCATATAAAAATAAGAGCAACTCCCTGTCAGGGGAATGAGACCACGAGATGAGTTGCAAAGATAACAAAGTTTATATAATCATAAAAATAACCAGCAATGAACTCTGCTGCCCGAGAGCGCTCTGTCGAAACATTACACGGGCAGCTCATTAAAAGGGCACACATCATCACTGGTGACGACATGCACAGTTTACACATTCTTGCATCGGATTGGAGGATGGCATATAGAACAGTGTTTACTAGATGGGATACAAGATACTATTTGGCCGCCGTCTTGCAGTCGTCTTTGGCACACGTGGGTCAGCTGGGTTCATCTCCGTAGTGTGAAGGTCGGGGCGAGGGAACAACATATCTATCTTACTAATCTATACAACAGGAACTGATAAAGCAGAAATAATGGCACACATACAATCTTGCATGAATAGGGGTGCTTAGGTCAGATGAGCTAATATATTGGCATTCCACCCTCTACACTTTGGATTCTCTTTGATACCGCAATCCCTGCACCCAGGTACCCACCCCAAAGGTTTGATCTACCATTTGTCCTTCTTAGGCCTTAGTAATATAGACGGATGTGTATTGCTTTTGGGAGAATATACTGCTACACGGGATTAGGGTTGTAGTGGGGGCAGTGGCGTAACACAAAATGTGGGGGCCCCCTGTGAGCCATGCCGAGGGCCCCCGCCCAAACTCGGCAACAAATCACGGGTTACGCCACACTCTGGGCTGGTCTAGATTGTCCGCTTGCGGAATATACACAAACGTGCTGCTGAAGGGGTAGGCCGCACACTGCACTAGGAGAAAGATATAAATATGTATTTTAATGCAATATACAGCCCACGTTCTGAGAAGAATTGGCTATAAAGCCACAGTGTTTGCAATTGTTTTGTAAGGTAACACCAATCCAAAACATGTAAGTCACCAACAGTGCACAGGAACATTAATGCTTTGCTATTAAAAATGCCATGCCACAATTAAAATATGTCCAACTGGCTGCACAATGTAGACCAGTGTAAACACGTAATATCATTACAGTAAAGCATGCCAGGCCACATTTAGACATATCTAGACGGGTTTCACCAAAATGCCAGTAAAAGCAATAACACTCATCAAGAAGAGAGCACACATTAAAGCCTGCGTCTCCGCGGCCTCTACCAACACGGCCAAACTCTTTAAAAGCTGCAAGGAACTGCTCAATCCTGTTGTGGTCTCTACCTCTCCTGTTCCCTCCAAGGCCCTCTGTATGGCTCTGGCCTCTCACTGCTCCGCTAAATCTCAGGACATCCTGTCCACTATCTCCTCTTCATCTCCCTCTTCCTCTCTCAGCCCCCTTTAGCCATCTCTACCTCTCCCCCTCCCTTTTCCTCTTTCTCTCTGACAACACCTGACAAGGTTTCTAGACAAGTCTGATCTATGAAAGCATCATCCAAACAGGTGCCCCCCTGCTCCTCCAGAACCAGCAAGGACCATATTGACACCCTCGCTCCAGCCTTGGCTGATTTTTGTAATCACTCTTTAGCCACTGGAATGTTCCTCTCTCCCCTTAAGCACTCCCTTGTGCACCCACTCCTCAAGAAGCCATCTGCTGATCCTACCTACCCAGCAAACTATTGCCCAATCTCCTTCACCCCTTTCTTGGGCAAACCCTTGGAAAAGCCTCCATTTCCCAGCTTACTCTCCACACTGAATCTGTTGGTTGTCTCCATGACCATCAGTCTGACTTCAGAGATGCCAGAGGCATGGGAACTGCTCTCCTGAACACCCAGGAAGATCTGCTCTCTAACCTTGATTCCAGCCTTCCTTCTGTCCTCACCCTCCTTCTTTCCTCTGCTTTTGACACAGCCAACAATGCCATCCTGATCAATCGACTCCGTGAGAACCTGGGCATCACGGATTAGGCCATGTAGTGACTGACCTCCTTCCTTTTGGACAGCTCCCCCTCCTAGGTCCAACCTGGTCCCAATCTCTCTCTTCCCAAATATATTCCTTCCCGAGCCCTTCGCTCATCCGCCTCCAATTCCCTCAGGGTAAGCCGCTTCTCGAAGCAACGAGCTGGGGGTAGATCTCTCTCCGCGGCAGGGGCCTCCCTCTGGAACAGCCTTCCTGCCTCCCTGAAACTTGAGGAGAACCATCTCCGGTTCCGGAAGCACCTCAAAACCTTCCTCTTTGCTTCTGCTTTCTCTCTCCCTCTCCCCTGCTGAACAGCTAATTTAATTCCTCACTGAAACTGCACTGATCCTGCAACTGGACCACTCTAATCGGCCTCGGCCCTGGACCCTGCCACTCTCCACTTGCACTGATGCCCTGGAACCCCTTTGCACTGCGGACTGTCTCTGTATCCCTACAGCCCTTTCCTCCCCCAGCACTTGTTCTGCACTTACCTCACACTTGCCACCAGCTGGCCCTATTTATTTATTTATTACGTTACGCCACCTACCTTGTACTGCACTTCCCCCTCTCCCCTTCCCCTTGCACTTTTCCCCATCCCCCACCCCTGCACTTGCGCGATCTGAATGACACCTGGCCTAGTAAGATCGTTGTCTGTCTCCCCTTGTCCCCCCCTCCCTGCCTCGTCGCGCCTTGAAACACATGTGTATAGGCGCGTTACAAATACCATATCATATCATATCATAATCTCTCTGCCACCTCTCTCTACCTGTGGCGTTCCCCAGGACTCTATACTCTCACCCTGGTTTTTCAACCTCTACTTGGCCCCTTTGGCCCACCTGATCTCTACCTTCTCCTCTAACTTTCAATGTTATGCAGATGACTCACATTTCCTTCAGGCTCCACTCAGCCTCCTTTCTGCTCTCGCTCATTCCTGACTGTCTATCCTCCATTCAGGATTGGTGCGCCTCCAACGATCTCTGCCTTAATGCCAGTAAGACAGAGATCCTTCTCATTGGGACCCTGGCAACAGCTTTCCCTCTCTCACTCTGGTGTCCGCCTTGGGGCCTCTTCCTTCACCTTCCTGCGAGGCAAAAAACCTTGGTGTCATCTTCTATGCCACTCTCGCTTTCTCTCCTCACATCTCGGATGTCACCAAGATGTTCCACTACCAGCTACTCCTCCTCAGGGACTCTTCTCTTTCTCAATTTCCACCAGAAGCTCACTGTCTCCAGAGCCCTGGTTCTCTCTAGGCTGGACTACTGCAACAGCCTCTTTCTCATTCTGCCTTCCTCTACTCTCCGTCATATGCAAATAATCCAGAACAGGACTGCAAGAAGTATCCTTGGCCTCAAGACCAGGGATCATATCTCTCCAGCCCTGAAATCTCTCCACTGGCTCCTGGTGGCTGCAAGGATCAAGTTCAAGACCCTTTACATTGTCCACAAGGCTTTCTGGGGCCAGGGCCCGCATCCAACGCTCTCTTCCAAAATACCTTCCCTCTCAAGCCCTTCGCTCAGCTACCTCCAACTCTCTAAGGGTTAGACGCTTCTGCAGGCAGTGAGTGGGGGGTAGATCTCTCTCCTCTGCTGGTGCCTTCCTCCGGAATGGCCTCCGTGGCCCTTCAAACTTGAGCCGGACCATCTGAAGTTTCGGAAGCAGCTTGAAACTTTCCTTTTCTCCTCTGCTTTCTCTCTCTCCCTCCCCTGCTGACCTACCTGTCTGCTGTACCGACCGGTTGCTTGGATACCCTCAGAGTCTCTCTGAGTCCAGGCTCTTTCTTGATCAGTCACCCTTGCACTGACTCCCTGCCACCATGCACTTAGGGGCTGTAACTGTAACCCTGCAGCCCCTTGTTCACCTTGCACTACCCATAGCCGCGCTACTCTGGCTGCACTTACTCAGAGCTTTGCAGCCCTGTTTTCACCTACCCTCTCCCTTGCACTTCCCCCCTCCCGTTCCTCTTGCACCTCTCATTCTCACTATGACACAAGGCCTAGTGAGATTGTTTGTCTTGTCCTCCCTCTACCTTCCCTCGCTTGTCTTGTCGCGCATAAAAACACTTGTGTACAGACGTGTTATAAATTACTTTTATCATATCATTTTATCACAGTTGCCTAGAAAAATATACAATGCCGCAGTAAAAAATGGCTAGACTGGCAGCAGCCAAATGCCAATCTAGCCAAGTAACTACACTTAGCAGGACTGATTTATCAGAAATTCCCAGTTAAAAGAAAGTCATACCAAACTAAGGAATAACTAGACTGGCTGCACCAAAATGCCTCTCTAGCCACTAATGCCACATATCATGCCTGCTTAGCCTGGACATGGACAACTATTATGATTTATTGCACAATCTCAGCCCCCCACACATCCTCTCTCCCTCCCACCCCCTACCCCAACCTCCAAAATCAGCTCATTTGCCAAGAATTATCTCCACGTCCCTCTTCCTTGTGCTAGAGCTTACGTATGAGGCTCCTTGCCTCATAGGTAAGTACTGGGATGAGGAAGAGTGGGACTAGGAGTAATGAAGATTACAGGTAGCTAAGTCAGGCATTACCTCCATGTACCTCTACCTCATCCCAGTACTTGTGTATGAGGCAGAGTACGCAAGTACTGCCTCATACATAAGTACTGGGACGAGGAAGAATAGGGCTAGGAGTAATCAAGGCATTGAACATAAGAAGTGGCGCAACACAATTGAGTTGACTGGGCTTCAGCACTCCCCCCCACTGACATTTTGGGCTATGTTGACTCGACCTGGCTGACCTTCAGAGCAGTTGCCGGACAGAACAGGACACAGATGTTAAACGGCACCTGGGTTTTGCTGTTAATAAGGGCCCAGCAATTACCAACGTAAAGAATTTCACTGCAAGTACCTGCATTCAAATGCCACATTTTTTAGGCAATTGAAATGGCGATATGGGTCTAGTACTTGCATGCCAGGGGAGTGATTGGAAGGGTAGAGAGGGAATAGGAGACTTAAAGGAGAGAGTTAACTGCTTGTAACATTGAAGCTGCACTAGAATAGTCTCATTAAAATGCGTAAAGAAGTTAGATGCCCCCACACAAATAAGTTTGCCCCTCCCCACCACCCGTGAAGTTAGCGCCTCTCCCAACATTTGAAGGGTTAGCCCCCGAAATGTATGTTTTGTTGTGCCCCTGTACACAAGCACACACACCATTCACCATATACACACCCAGCCATTCATACATTTAAGTGTGTACTCTTTCACCATACAGGCACACCCAGGCAGCCACCCATACATTAAAGTGTGCACCCTTTCACCGTACATGCACACACGCACACCCAGTGACCCATACATTTGTGTGCACCCTTTCAGTATACACTCACACAGGCAGCCACCTATACATTTAAGTGTGCACCCTTTCACCATACACTCACACACGCACACGTCATGGGGTTGAGGGGAGCCATATTACTTCTAAAAGAAATTGGGGCTCATTACGGGTCCGGCGGTAACCGTGCCGGTGCTACCAGCGGGTTGCCGCCAGATCAGTAAAAAATTACTGCCGTCTTACTTCCCGGTGCCACCGGGCTCTTCCAAGTCCAGCGGCCGGGAAGTCAGGCGCCGCTAATTTCGGTAATCCCCATTCCTGTGGATTCCCATAGTACTCTGTGGGATTGGGGACACGGAAGCACCGGCACCATTCTTAATGTTGCCGGTGCTTCCATGACGGGTCTGTCTGCCTACCGTGGCCGCTGTGCCCGGCAGAGTCAGACCTGTCGGGCACAGCGGCCCCAGCAGGTAGACTATAATATGCCGGTCCGGAAACAACGGTGCCGGTAAGATTACCAGCACCGTTGTTTCCGGGCTGGCATGGTCAGAATGAGTGCCATTGTTTCTTTTCGAAGGCACTCTAACTTCATTAAGAAATTATTCAGTTAAGGACCAAACCATAACGGAAATAAATTCTTTATGAAGGCAGAGTGACTACAAAAATAAACTATTTACTTTTGAAGTCATACAGCTCCCCCCACCTCATGACATGGAGCTCTCCAGCCTAGGGTCTTCCATGTCATGGGTTGGTGGGAGCCTTCGGCCTTCAAAAAGAAAGTTTATTTTTGTAGTCACTGTGCCTTCATAAACAAATGATTTCTGTTACAGAAATAATTTCTTTATTAATGCAGAGTGAATTCAAAACGAAACCTTTTTTTTGTTGAAAAACTTTTTTTTTTTCTTCAACTGGGCCCTCCCAGGACATGTGCTGGCGGGGCCCCCCACACCACAGGGGCTGCGGGCCCCCTGTTATGCCAGTGAGTGGGGGTTCTGGAGTTGTCAAGGCATGGGATGGTCATGTGGGTGTCAGCAAGAAAGGAACTAGGGGGTCATATCTGGTGGGCTCTGGCCTGTCTGGGTGGGGGTTAAGAGGGCACGGGCAGTTAAGTGGAGATGAATGGGCACTTGGGCTTATGACTTGTCACTGTCTCACGCTCTCCGCAGAGCACATTCATTCGGAAATGATATTAGGGGATTGCAACAAGGCATGGCTTGACTTCCGTGAGAATAGGGCTCACACAGATCTGGCAAGGAGGAGGCGATGGTGTGGGCTGGTGGTGCGAGGCGCTGGGGATGGGACAGTGCTGGTGATGGGAGAGCTGCATTTCTACCAAGACATGGATTTTCAGAACCTAGTAGAAAAGATGGCATTGGGCCTAGTTCAAAATGGCTTCTTATTTCAGGCTGGGGGCTATAGTGTATGAGTTATTCTCTATGGGATGAGATGCAACAGAATGCCATGGGGGCTGATTGCGCCTCCCCCCTTGGTTATTACATATGTTATGTTCCTGGAGTGACCCAAGCGGGGGGCAAGGATAGTCTGCTTCCCAACATTATCTTAATTGGAAAAGAATCCTCTAACTATTTCTCTACATGCTGCAACTAAGAGATATCATGACTAAAGACATTGTTCTAGAAGAAATGTCTGCTTCAGACTGGGAAGAACATTGGCATTAGTACATTTTTGCCCACCTTTGATAGTGAATTTTATTCAACCATTTCCAATCATTTCTAAAAATGGGATATGAATTGTCAATGGATTTGGCTATTTTGAACATGCCCTTGCAATGACTAATAATAACAATGTTTTAAGGAACTTAAAGATCATTGCTACTGACAATGGAAGAAGTGTAACAAATCTGAAATTAAAACATATATTAAAGCAGAATCTGGATACTGCTGATAACTTGGTTTGGCTCCTCCAGCTCTTTATAACACAAATAAAATAATTGAAATAAGATGCACACAATTGCACAGTCCACTATGGTAACAATGATCACATGGAATACTAGAGATTTTAATAACATGACCCATGACCCTATTGTGTATCATATTCTTAATTCAGACGTGACTATTCAATATTTTTACGATCAATTGTTTTAATACTATCAATAGAGTGGCAGTAATTGTTGTGAAGGACAAACCGACTGGTGGCCTCACAATTGACGCTAAATCTAATTTTCAATATATCAATTATATTCCTACTACTTTTTCGCCAAATATTCTGTATCTCCAAGCAACCTGACATACATACTTTTTTGACAGTTAATGTTTATGATTATGCTGGAGGCACCACATTTCATCTATCATTACTATTTTATCTACAATCCTGATGGAATGGAATTGGTCCTACTCCAGCGATCGGGTCATCATCACGGGGGAATTTAATTCATATTGGGACATTGCGAGTAAAGAAAGGAAAGCCTTTAATGCAGGCAGTTGGGTGTATGGGAAACTACCTCAAATTGCATTGGGGGGCTAAATGTTAAGATTTTTGGAAGGTTACAGTTTTGCTTTTGTGGAGAACAAGGAAGTCATAGACTAGGATCCCGAATATACTTGGACCAGTGGGAAATCCTTCAATAGGATTGATTATATATTCACTTCACAGTACCTCAGGAACCTATTTATTTCATATTTAACTTTACACACAAACTGGAGTGATCACGAAATTTTGAAATTGACAATACATTCAAATTTTCACTCCTCTCATACTAAATTATCAGATAATTATTCTGTTAAATTGTGAGGAAACTGGGAGAGTTGGAAATAACTGAATATTCAAAAATTTAACCATAAGTGAATGGAAACTAAGACGCTGTTGGAGGATCCCCTCTGTATGAGTGCTGACAATATATTGGAAGCAATACCTAAGCATACTCAGGAATTGTAGGTATCTATAAAACAATCAACAATTTTGACAAGACAATTGATCAAATTCATGATGTGACCATTGCTGAAAAAAAGTAGAATTAAGAATAAGAACAATAACATAAAAGCAATAATCAAACTGAAGCATTTAAACACAATATCCAAACATATTCTGATGAGCAAAGACAAGACCAAATATAAAATAGGCTAATAGCACATACATATTCTCTGCTTAATGCACAATGGCAGCTTATTTGTAATGCATTACACCATAATAATACTAAGAAAATCCAGGCAAGTTTATCAAAACACACACTGGTGCCCTTGTCAAGAGTGAGAATGACATCATTCCTGAGCCTGTTTGGACTGACTAGATTAGATTATTGTATCAAGTAAAAAATGTTTTAACTTTTTAACCTTCCTCTTGCGATGGTCTGTATACTCCCTACAACTATAACAAAAGTGAGCAAGATATTTACCAGATTATTTAGCCACTAAAATCCTCTAGCGTCCTTGGACCTGCCGGCATTGTAAATGCCATAATAAAAAATGCAAAATATTTTTGGGCAAGCCTCCTACATTTATTATACATTAAAATATGTAATGAGGGCTTTTTTTCAGCTTTGTGGCAGGAATGAATAATTATTACAGTCACAAAAAGGCACGATGGCCACTAGAGACTAATTATCGCTCATTGGCTACAGTAGAATCCTCCTTCAAAACATTTAATGATATACTTACACCCTTTGGCCACTAAAAAAATAGGTATGTAAATGAAACAAATGGGATTCCATCAGGTTACAAGTACTTCTTACAATATCTGAAATTTTCATACAAAAAACCCTATATACTCCTGATACTAATCTGTATGTTGACTTCATAGGTTACTCGAGAGCATTTGATAGCATAGATCATAACAGATTATGGACAGAATTGCAAAAGTGGAAAATTCCACCCTCCCTCTTACACGTCGTCAAATTGATATATCAATCTTCCACTGCATTGATTAGACTTGATGATGCTTGCATGCTTTCTACACCTATTGACACTAATTGTGGCCTTAAACAAGGCTGTGTGCTGGCCCCCTCCTATACCATTTTTACATGGCAGATGTGCAAGATACCCTGAAAGGATGTAATAAATTCCTGCCTTCTTTGGATGGGCACAGCATCCTCTTACGCAGTAGATACTGTCATACTGGATGGTACTCCGCTTGACCTTCAAAGATATTTACAAGCCACGCATAATTACTCTAAAGCAAACCAATTACAAATGAATGACTTAAAGACCAAAATAATATATAATAGGGAACAATTAATATAATAATGACACCTGGAACATTGATAATACTAAGATTGAGGTGGTTTATAATTATATACACATGGGTTTTTACATCACTACCACTCTTCAGTATAAGCACCCAAAAATATACATTGCACCTAGAACACTGAAGAAATTCGGTGCAATCAAAAACTTCATTAATACTAAAACATATGGGTTTTTACATCACTGCCACTCTTTAGTATAAGCACCCAAAAAAATACATTGCACCTAGAACACTGAAGACATTTGGTGCAATCAAAAACTTCATTAATACTAAAAGTGGCTCTTCAATTGAAGGACTGATTAAGATATTTAAGATGCAAATTTTCCCAGGCATTATGTATAGCTTGTAGTGTTGCATTCAAAAGCAAGTGGGTTGGTGGAGTACCCTAAGTGGTAAAACTCTGATGATCTAATTTAGATCTTCCAAACTCCGTCCCCATCCAGGCTATAAGAAGCAAATGGGAATTGCCTCCCTTTTTACCTTATGGAAGATAAAAAGAAGTTACTTGTATTAGTTAAATTAAATGGAATATGGTTACCAACTGTCCTCAGTAAGTCTCTATTCAAATATAATCAATACATGTAAAGAGGACTATACAGGGAAATAATGTACACAACCCTGCAAAAATGTTTATAAAGACATGAATTGTTTTGATGAAGTTCATATCCATTAGTGGATCACCAGAAAGCAAATTAAAATCAAAATCCTGGACTGGGATCATGTTAATAACAATGAATATTTGACTACTAACAATACATGTAAAGAATATGATGTGGGACAAGGTTTTCCTCATTTTAATCAATGTAAGTACATCATTACATGTCACAATCAATCACTGCAAAGTTTTCTTATGCGCTTGAGATTGATGGTAATTGGAGCTTGGAGAAAATCTCCAATTGATATTATTATTTGTCAGATCTGCTCCAGAGAATTAGAAACAGATGTCCATTTGATGACCCAGTGTACACATTTATTGAGGTTTTATAAGGTAGCCAACCCAGAATTTGTCAGCAATCTTAATAATATAGAGCTTGATCAATATTGATTCTATTTATCTTCGGGCCACTCTCTTATCTTATCAACCGCTTCTTTCTACATTTGGCAATGGGTGGAACTGCTAATAGCCGAGCAAGATATTTCTTCTCGTGTTTTAGTTACATATCATCCAACACATCTTTGAGATTTGTATCAGCAAATGCTTATGCACACTCTCGTTTAATGATGCCAAGTGTGTTCAGTTTTGTGAGTCCTGTGCTCTAAATATGATGATTAATCTTGATGATTCTCCAGGGCATGGACGACGTTGTTTAACATATTGTTTTATGCTTCATGTTTTTTTAGGTTGGAAGATTTTTTATATATTGATTGATCCTTTTAGCTGCGGATACATTCCTATTGCAAGAAACTTGGGTAACTTTTGATGTGGCTTTTGATGGTTATACTATATTTCAATGTATGGCAGTAAGGGGTGACAGGGGTAGACCGAAAGGGGGTCTTCTAATTGGTGTAAAGTCCTCATACAACCCGAAATTGATTTACCAGGACAGCCAAGGAGGCAATGACTTGGCGATTGAAATAAACCCACCGGGTGGTTGGGCAGGTTGTAATGAGGTCCTAATAATCAATATCTATGATCCGCCGGGTGAGCAGAATACAGAATCCATAGGAGATAAATTGGACACCATACTGTCTGCTTGGTAAACCGGGGATAAGAAGCCAGCAGTGATACTTTGTGGAGATCTGAACGCAAAATGCATTGACTTGGAAGGATGTGGGAACTATCGTTATGTCCAGAATATATGTGATATGCCCCTATCGAAGAGCAACAACAAAGGAAGCCTCTGGTTGGACATTATGAGAGAATGGAATTTGACCATTTTAAACGGTCGTACTAGGGGAGATATACCTGGGAAAGATACCTGGACTGTGGGGGAAAAGAGCTCTGTTCTGGACTATGTGGCCGTATCGGAGTGTATCCTCTCATATGTCATGCATTTAGACATCATGCTGAACGACTTTAGTGATCATGGACCCCTCACATTAGCTGTAGAAGGTGGAGGGGATAGTATAAAGGTGGATTCCTGTAAATATTTGGCTTCTAACTTTGTGGGTAACAAGATTAGATGGACACATAGATATATTGAAAACATGACCTCTATCTCCTTCCCTAGTGATAAGACCATTAAGCAATTAATGTGGGGTAAGAGTCCTGAGGAAATTGAAATTTGGATTACCCACTTAACACACTCACTCTTTAAAGCCAATCCTATCCCGACGATAAGTTGGAAGAGTGGGGGCACCCGAGCATTTGGCGCAAATATCAGAGACCAGAAACACCTTATGCGAAGAGCCTTAAGATTCTTAAGAACACACAAAACTTCTATCTTTGAGGTGGACATACTTACTTTGGAGACCCTAAAGATAAAACGTAATTATCACAACTGGCTAAAAAGGTACCGCCAGGCTCAAAAAATAAGTAAATGGCAAAAATTTGCTGAAGCTCTCTGCAGCAAAAATAGCCGCAAGATCTGGCAAATATTGGCAAAGGCGGGGGGAGAACAGATGCTGAAGGTTCTAAACCCCATCCAGGAAGAAAAATGGCTAGATTATATTTCTAACAAATTCTTCAGAGAGAATACGACCAACATACAAAGTACTATGGGGGTACAATCTTGGCCCCTCCCTCTGAGCTATAGTTGTATAAAACAGGCTATATTGAATTTAAAATCATCCAATGCTCCAGGCCCTAACGGTCTGGCTAATGCGGTATTGAAGCAGGACCCACATAATTGGGCACAGATACTACTCACACTATATTCAAGGATTTGTAGATCTAGCCAAATTCCTTCTTCTTGGAAAAAGTCTGTACTGATACCTATATATAAAAAGGGGGTGCGATCTTTACCGGCCAACTATCGCCTACTCTCAATGCTGGATGTGAGCAGCAAAATCTTTAACACGCTGGTTCTTAAAGAGATTGAAAATTGGGTTTCTGAAAGACAGATCTTGCATTATGCCCAAACTGGCTTTAGACCCGGAGCAGGCACTACCCATAACATCAGGGTCCTAGACATGCTAATAAATAACACCATGAGCTGTAAGGATGCCACACTCTTCATTGTTTTTGTAGACTTCACAAGTGCTTTTGATCTGGTAGATCGGGATACCCTGTGGTGCAAGTTAAAAGATATGGAATGTCCACATTGGAACTTAGATATTTTGATAGCCCTGCATAGTAATACCGTAACGAGGGTCCACCTTAATGACCGGGGGGAGGTATCCAAAGAGATCTACACCAACATAGGAGTAAAGCAGGGATGGGTAACGGCCCCTATGCTATATAATTTATATGTAGCAGATTTGCTGGCACGTATGGCATTAAAATCAAACTGCCCTCCTAAATTGAAGGATACCCCACTTACGGGAATGCTATATGCAGATGATCTAATTTTATTTGACCGGACACTATCCGGTATCAAGACCCTACTTAATGAACTACAGGAATACTCTGCTAAACTGGGTCTTGTTATAAACTTGGAAAAGATAAAAATAATGGCTATTGCAAGAAAAGGGCCAAGACGATCTGGCATTGATACTAACTTGGGAACCATTGCAGTGGTGAAGCAATACCCATATCTGGGGCTGGATTTTATGGCCTTATCAGACTATGAAGCCATTATCAGAAACAAAAAAAGACGAGCTAAATTGCTCACCCTCCAGGCCTGTAGATTTGCTAAGGGGACGGCTGGCTTTAGCATGGCTGGTATCATGAAGTTGTATATGCAGTGCTTTGTCCCTGCTGTGCTATACGGCCTGGAGGCCTTAGCAATGCAAGACTTGATGTGGCTAAATATTCTAGAGGGACACTACTGGCGCTCTGTTTTTGGCTTGGGACCTTCTTGCTCAGTACAGTACTTAAGATTGGAACTGGGTCTTGTCTCCCTGAGAGGGATGGCACTGCGCGCGAGAGGTTCCTTCTACTTGAAAGCCTTAGCCAACCCACGCTGTAAATTGTTCAAACTGGCAGGGCAATGCTTTGATCTGGAAAAACATCCTAGGGGTGGGTCTTATAAACAATTGAATGAATCACTGTTTATGGAGATTGACTGGCCCTATGAAAAGCTAAAACATTTACCATTTATTCACCAGAAAAGAGCATTTCAAGATAAGCTGAATAAGTGGGATTGGTGCTTGAATGTGGAGCATTTAGCTACCCTAAAAGGGTATGAGGCAGTACTTCATGTCACCCATAGATATCTTAGACCCCAGGTGTATCTCTTGCTCACCCCGGCACCTGATGTTAGACGCTTTTTGCTACAACTAAGAACAAACCAGCTCCCCGTGCTTACCATAATTGGACCAAGGCTAAACATCCCTCGTGAATCTAGAACATGTAGAATATGTAAGAAAATAGGAGCACTGGAATCTGCACGGCATGTACTAACACTTTGCCCAAAATTGGGACCGGTATACATGAACTCATACGAAAAATGGGTCCACAACCTTGAGGCAATAAAAGATGAGTTCTTTTGGTATGGATGTTTAAATCCAGCCACTTTAGGCCTTCAGCTAGCTCTCTTTAGGGTATGGAACCACGTGAAGCCTTTACTTCAGTGAAAACCTTATCACTTTAGTAATAAAGTGATACTTAATGGTCTCTTCTTTTCTTTTCATTGCCGTATTGGGTTGGGGAATTACCAATAACTAAAGGTGTTTACCTGGTAGAGTAACTCACCTACCTTAACTTATCAAATTCCTCCACGTGGCTGCTATGTGATGTATTTGTATCTCATATTCTATACTATATCCTATATTTCATATGATTGAGTTGATCTGCCTTGTTTATGCTCTGTTCATGTTCTGTTTGTATTTTGAGATATATATGTGCTTTTATTGGGATGTATATACTTATGAGTTGTGTAAAATCCAATTTTTGGATTGTATCACAATAAAGTATAATAATAATATATTGATTGTATAATATGAAATGTGTGTATGTATTAGTTTGTATGTCAATTTAATAATGTGCTCTCAATCCAGTTTATAAGGTTTTAGATAAAGGAAGTATGAGCATAAGCTGTTAGAAGCAAGAAGTATGGCTTCCCTTGAATCAAATATTAAGTGAATTACCTTGACAGTATTTGGAAAGATCGGTCCATATTTTTAGTTTTGCTAATGTCTGGATGTAAAGGAAGTGGCAGTGAAACTTTCACAAGTCTGCTTACAAACAAGAAAACATGTGGGCAGTCCTATATCATTTGCTAAAGGTAAAGATGTGAGATTTATTGAAAAGTTTTTCAACCCATTATAGAGCATTAAAAGAGCAGTACAGGACATGGAAAGGCAGATAATGGTCGAGCGGCATCTTTGTACAGCCTATTGAATAAATAAACCAAGACGTAGCTTTTCTGTTTACTCACATATTTTAAATGCTGAATTGCACAAGATCTGAGGTTCATTCAATTTCAGGATTTGGAGCAGGCATGGTAATTAATAGAGAAAGAAACTGAGGGGCAGATTCTCAAAAAGAGCTGCAAGCAATAAAAGGGCAGGGAATGCTCTTTTTTGTTACAGTTGCCACACTTTAGAAAATGCACAGATCATCGTATTCACAATTGTGACCTGTGCCTTTATTAAGGGTTAGATGGTAGGGCAAATGTTGTGCTGGCCAGCATCCTTGTACACTTTACTGTCAGCAGCACACTCCTGAATGTAGGATGGGCTCCCAGCACCCACGTAGGTGCTTGGAACACATTTCACAATGGCAGGTCATTAAATGCCCCGTCATAGTGAAATTCATGACAAAGAAAAACAAACATTTTCTTGTTTGAGGGGTAGAAATATAAGTGGGACATTAGTGGCCTATACTACTCATGTTTAACTTCAAAAAGAAAAATGCATTCAATGCCTAGTGGTGACCCTATTATGAAGTGTGCACCCTGTCCCCTTGTTCCAAACAGTTGCAAAGGGATGTCTGTCTTTTGTGGGCATTGTAAAGTGCACCCTTTTTCTGAATAAAGGATGTGATTTAAAATGCACAGAAAAGCGCTAAATTTTAAAGTGCAGAGGGTGTGATGAATAATGTGATCCTAGATAAATGTGCATTTCTATGAGGAGCTTATTGATTGGATGCACAATCTCATCTCTTGCATCCATAGAAGTTTTGAGAGTGTGCGTCATTGAACTGAAATGAAATTAGAGCAACATGAACAATGTGGCTAAGATCCAATAGTACCAGTTGCATTTAATGTTCAACCGGCATTATGTGAGGGGATCATACAAACATCTGGTACGAGGTCTCGGCAAAATAGAAACCTAGAAATGAATAATCACAATATCAGGAAGAATGAAAATGTTATCCATACACTCCTATGCAAACAGGAAAGGTGGATGTTCCTATGTTCTTTTCTCTGATTGTATTTGTTGACACATTGATCAGAACAAGCAAGTGGCTAGGACAGACGCTATATTCCCATCACTCTATTTTCTATGATACCTTCGCCTTCATTGTGTGCGAGCCATCCACACAAATCTCAACCCCTTCGACTCCAGAGCAAACAAGGATGACTTAAGGCGAGGGAAATCGATATTGATATTGATATTGTATTTATATCGCGATCGTACACAAGTGTTTCAGAGCGCTCAAGGCAAGGGAGGGGAACGGGGGAGAACAAAACAACAATCATACTAGGCTCAGTGACATTGAGAACGCGCAAGTGCATGGGAGAGGGTAGGGGAAAGTGCATGGAAGCGGGGAGAAGTGGAAAGTGTGAAGCAAAGGAGAAACAGATACATAATAATACATAAATAAATAATAAAGGCAACAAACAGTGGTAGTGCAGTCAGCAATTTGCCAGTGCTAGGTTTAAGACAGCAGACAGGGTAGGTCTGATAAGAGCAGGAAGAAAAAGGGGGGCTGTATGGGTACAGATACAGACCCCAGTGCAAGGAGTGGCCCGGAGGCAGTGCGGGAGGGTGGCAATGTGAGCAGGTACCTGGGCCCGGAGGACAGAGGTGGCCAGGTACATGGTGCCAAGAGAGAACAGATCAGCAGGGGAGAGGAGGAGCAAAGGCAGAAGAAAAGAGGAAGGTATTGAGGTGCTTCCGGAACTGGAGATGGTTCTCCTCAAGTTTTAGAGTGGCAGGGAGGCTGTTCCAGAGGGATGCCCTAGCTGAAGACAGAGATCTACCCCCAGATTGTTTCTTTGAAAAACGACTGGCTGTGAGGGAGTTAGATGTAGAGGATTGAAGAGCTTGAGAGGGGAGGTATTTGCAGAGGGATAGCTGAACGTATTTTGGACCCAGGCCTCAGAAAGCCTTGTGGAAAATGCAGAGGGTTTTTAATTTAATCCTTGCATCCACTGGGAGCAAATGGAGAGATTTCAGAGATGGAGAAATACGATCCCAGGGCTTGAGGCCAAGGGCAAGTCTTGCAGTCCTGTTCTGGATTAGTTGCAGAGGGCGGGGAGTAAAGGCAGGTAGATTTAGAAAGAGGCTGTTACAATAGTCCAACCTAGAGAAAACCAGAGCTTGGGAGACCATGAGCTTCTGGGGGAAGGAGAGGAAAGGCAGACTACCTCTGAGGAGGTGCAGTAGGAAGTCTGACTTTTTAGAGACTCAGAGATGTGGGTGGAGAAGAAAAGTGTGGAGTCAAAGATGACCCCGAGGTTCTCAGCCTCGCAGGTGGGGGTAGGAGGAGGGCCAAGGGAAGCCGGCCAGAGAGTGAGGGGAAAGGAGGGTGAAGGTGTGCCGATGAGGAGAATCTCCGTCTTGCTAGCATTCAGACAAAGATCATTGGCGGCACACCAATCTTGAATGGCAGGCAATCATAGATGACAGATACAGAGGAGGTGGCCAAGAGCAGCCTGAAAATGAGTTGAGTGTCATCTGTGTAGCACTGGAAATTTCAGTAGAAAATGGCAATGCAGTGGGCGAGAGTTACCAGGTATTGGTTGAAAAGCCAGGGCGAGAGGTTAGACCCCTGTGGAACACCACAGGTAGAGAGGAAGATAGATGATAGGAAGGACCCAAGTTGGACCTGGGAGGGGGGATCAGAGAGGAAAGAGGTCTGCCAGGCCAGAGCCTGATCAGTGATACCCAGGATATCACGAGACGGTTGAGCAGGATGGTATGGTTGACCGCGTCGAAGGCAGAAGAGAGATCGAGGAGGATGAGGACAGAGGGAATGTTAGAGTCAAGGTTGGAGAGCAGATCTTTATAGATGTTCAGGAGAGCAGTTTCCATGCTTCTGGCAGCTCTGAAACCAGACTGGTGGTCATGCATGGAGACAGTCAACAGAATTGGAATGAAGGTTAAGCTGAGAGATGGTCAACTTTTCCAGGAGTTTGCCCAGAAAGGGAGTAATGGAAATTGAGCGATAGTTAGCTGGAAATGAAGGATCAACTGTGGGTTTCTTGAGAAGAGGATGCACAAGGGAGTGCTTGAGAGGGGAGGGGAAGGCTCCTGAGGCAAAGGGGTGGTTGCAAAAATCAGCAAGAGCCGGCGCTAGGGTGTCAATGTGGTCTTTGATGGTTTTAGAGGAACAGGGATGAACCTGTTTTGACAAGGCTTTCATAGAACTACAGGTCAAGAAATACAGGTCTTTAAGAAGGAACTTCAGGTGGTACACAGGAAATGTGATAATTTAGAATCCCATTCCCACCACAACAACAGCAGGATCCATAAAGTTTGCTCTTCTCTCACCTTCCATGCCACCAAACTTCCCTCATCTTTTTTTGCCTTTTCTATTGTTCTTCAGTCTTCTTTGGTCTCCCTGCTTCCCATCTCACCCCCCTCAAGTCCCTTTACCACTCTGCCATCTGCACCCTCTGTTTTATCACTCCTCAGGACTCCATCTCGAACTCACTATCTTGCCTAGGCTGGCTTCCCTTCCAATCCCAACTTAAATTTCAATTTCTTTGCATTGTCTTTAAATCTCTTCATGACCTTGCCCCTCCAAAACCTCTCCATATCTCTCCTCTCTTCTTTCATTCTATACCCCTTCTCGTTTTCTTCATTCTGCTGATCTCTTCTTACTTTCTGTTCCCTCTCCCCCTTGTGCATCTTCTCGTTTCCGCTCCTTTCAACTTCTTGCCCCCTTACACTGGAACTCCCTATCTCTCTCTATCCGCTCCATCCCCACCTATTCCTCCTGCCGCACCTAATTGAAATTACTCCTTCTTTATTCCCCGCCCTGATAACTTTTTCCCTCTTACCTTTCTCTCTCTCTTTTTTTACCTCTGCCTTAGTTCTCGTCACCTTCCCCCTTCACTCCTAAGTCTTTCTCTCGTCCTACTGTCTCACTTTTCTCCTTACTCTCTCTCTCTCTCTTCTTTCTTTCCCCGCTCCGTCCTCTTCTTCATCCTAGTATGTAAATTGTCCTACTTACTGTTTTAGTGGTTTGATTCATACATATTGTTATTTGTTTCTCCTGTTTCATGTTCGATGTATTCTGTTGTGATACTGTAAAGCGCTTTTGATTAAAACATTATATAAATAAAATAAATACGAATAAATGCAAATAGATCAGACTTGTCTTCCGACCTCGTCAGGGGGGAAAAGAAGAAAGGACAAGAAGGATGGTGGGGGATGGCTAAAGGAGGGTCAGCAAGCACAGATGGAGAGGGGAGGGGAGAGGAGGGGCAGGTGTGGAGAGGGTGGACAGGATGTCCTGGGTTTTTTAGATGAAGTGAGCAGCAAGGGCATTGCAATGAGCCTGGGAGGCAACAAGCGGGGTAGAGACTGCAGCAGGGTTGGCTAGCTCTTGCAGATTTTAAAGAGTTTGGCCAAGTTGTTAGATGCCGCAGATTCACAAGCTTGAATGTGGGCTCTCGTCTTGGTAAGGACAGAGAGTAGGTGTTGCCTTTGTAGCAGGCAGCATGCCATTTTGTCAGAGGATGAACAGGAAGCCCTCCATTTTCTTCTCAGCCGCCCTAACTTACGGTTAAGTGTAGCTAGGTCAGAGTCATACCAGGAATTGCACTTGGCTTTGGACTTCAAACGGATCCTCATGACAGGGGCAAGAACATCAAGCGTATCAGAAATTGAAGAGTAGAGCAGAGACAGGGCTGTGTCAGGATGTGAGACAGCCAGAGGTGGAGGGGGGAGAGAAAGTGGCGGCAAAAGCCTCAACTGACACACGCTTCATGGGCCGAATGTCAGAGAAAGTAGGTGGCAGTATTGGGGTAGGCTTGGCTTGGGGGGAAGAGAGGGATAGATGAGAGGAGAGGAGGGAGTGATCCATCCAGGAGAGAGGAGTGGTCAGAGAGATGGAGAGGGGGAGTCAGAGGAGATCAAGACATTGAGTGCGTGCCCTGCAGAGTGAGTCGGGCCAGATGGGAGGACAGACAGGTAGAGGGAGTCGCGGAGGTCACAGAAGAGTACAGAGGAGGAACAAGGAGAGACTAAATGTATATTGAGGTCACCAAGGAGGAGGAGTTGAGTGGTAGAGGCCAGGAGGGTAGAGGAGAGGTCCGCCCACTCAGAGAGAAATTAGGTGATTTTACCAGGAGGCTGGTAGATGGTAGCCACAGTAAGATAATGGGTAGGTGAGAGAGAGAGCATACAGATAAGGCATTCAAAAGAGGAGTAGGTCTGAGTGGGAATGACAGAGGCACAAATCCATTCAGGAAAGATCAGGGATACCCCCCCCACCAGACCGGGAGGAGCTGGGTGTGGAGGATCTTGTAGCCATCAGGGAGGAGAGTGTCAAAGCTTGTACCAGAGCTTGCCGTGAACCATATCTCTGTAAGACCAAGGATATCAAGGTCTAGTTCTTCGAGGAGGTGGCTGATGTCAGAGGAGTTTTGGACAGCACAGCAACAGTTGCGAGTGGCAATATGAAGAAGGTTGCCAGCCTTAAAGAGCTTCCGGGGAGGGGTACAGATAAGAGGTACGCCCTGTGGAGAAGGAAGAGCCCTAGGGGGGGCAGACGAAGGAGGAGAGAGAGGGCAAGGTAGCCAAGGGGGAGAGGAGGGAACACCAGGAGATGAGAAGAAATTGATGAGGCAAGGAATGCACCTATTAAAGAGGAGGAGATTGGTCTGAGGAGCTTGGGCCATGACAGTTCCATTTAGGTAGACATTAATGATGACTTTAAAGGAGTCAAAGGAAGCCATGAGAACTTCCCAGCGAGTGCCACCATTAATAGGAGAGGGGGATATAGGACCAAGCAAAGAGATCATATGAGGAGTACATAGATCTGGCGAAGGAACAAAAAAGAGGATGTCAGTGAGGGTCAATCTGGAGGAGGTATTGGAGTAGGTGTCGGCGATTGGAAGACCAGGGTTAGAGGACAAGATATCTTTTTTGAACGTCTTCCTACCAGACCTAGTGAGAAGGGAAGGGTAGTCAATGGAGAAGCAGTTGGAAAATATAGGAGAAACAGAAAACGCCATGGGGGTGAAAGTGAAGAGAGGATGGAGAAACTGGGGGGGGCTAAGGCAGGTAGGTGTGGGACAAAAGAGAGTGGTGAGGTCATTGGGCTGGCAATTTACAGAGAAACACCAGTATACAAACAAAATACAGAGAATTTTGCAATGGGCAACAAGCAAAAACAGCAAGATTTTACTTTTTACCACAAAGCAAAAACAGCAAGATTTGACTTTTTAGCACAAAGCAACAAACAGCAAGATTTGATATTTTAGCACAAAGCAAAAACAGCAAGATTTGACTTTCCAATCAGGGATTCAGATGTTAGAAAGGGGTTTTAGGAAGCACTGCACTTCAGGATGACAATATGGGAGTAACAAGCAGAATGAACAGTGATAGTCAAAGGTGGTAGGAGTGAGTCCATAAGGAGGGAACTAACCCATAGTTCTGGAAGTGGCAAAGTCAATGCAGTCTGGATTTCTTAGAGGAGTGAGGTGGCAGCATCATTGTGGTTAAGGAGCAGGGAGGACTCCAATTAGCGTTCCGGAAGTGGACAGGGAGCAGACAGGGGCCTTAGAAGTGGACCTTTGTTGAGAGGGCTGGCTAAAGCCTGCCGGTCCCTGGATGGATGGAAGAAAACCCTCAGCAACCAATGGGAGTGCTGCACACAGAGAGGTGGTTCAGCACAGCCTGCCTACACAACAAAGAAAACCATGGTTGCCATCTTGGAAGGGCCAAAAAACAGTCAAATAAGCAAGCAATAGTGGGAAAACTTGTGCTTTCAAAAAAGCAAGGCAGCTCCTAGTATTAAAAATCTCAGAAAATGGCAGCACGATGAAAATGCCAAATAAAACAGTCCTTTTCAACAATTTTATGCACATCTTGTTTTTTTCTTTTTTTTCAATTTTAGATTTTTCAAGCTCAATAATTCCCCTGCAGGTGTAGTAATGCACAGAAAGTGCACCTACCTAATGGAATGGTCAGCAGCCAGGCACAAACTCCACATGTGCAGGAAAACAACAGATGGCCAGGAGGGTGGAAACAGGACCTCACTCTCAGTAAAAAGCAGATTAAAGAAACCAATTCTAGGATGTACGCCTTGCTGAGAGGGCCAGCTAAAGCCTGCCGGTCCCTGGTTGGATAGGAGAAAACAATCAGCAACCAATGGGAGTGCTGCACACAGAGAGGTGGTTCAGCACAGCCTGCCTACACAACAAAGAAAACCATGGCGGTCATCTTGGAAGGGCCAAAAAATAGTCAAATAAGCAGGCAATAGTGACAAAACGTGTGCTTTCAGAAAAGCAAGGCAGCTCCAGGTATTAAAAAGCTCAAAAAATGGCAGCACAATGAAAATGGCAAATAAAACGCTCCTTTCCAACAATTTTCTGCAGATTTTGTTTTTTCAAAACAACAGTTTACAAAGCTAAACATACAGGCGGTATATCTACCAGGGCAAGGACATGATAGACCATATTGAGATAAATGCCTGTCACATATATATGTTCTGCTATTTAGTTTTTATACTGAACCAATCACCACCATAGTGGTCCCACAGAGGCTAAACATAGTCTTAAGAATGGTGCATTGTGACCCTTCTGGTGTGTAACCAGAATGTAGCTTGTGGGTAGTAAAAACAAAATGTTGAAAGAGGGAGGTGATAGAAAAGAGGGATTAGAAAGCACAATATAAAACTCAATGGGAGACAACCCAAGGTGTGAGTGTCAGGGAATATGGGTTTGTTACTATAGATGCATAGTTCTTACCTATAGACTAGTTGTCAGGAAAGCATGTGAGAAAGTGCCAAGAAGGTACAGCTGAGCTTAGTGTTAGGAAATGTTCCCATGTATGTGTAATTTTCCCTCCATTTGTGAACCCCCCAACTTTTTGATGTCGACTGACAAGTCTAGCCTGATTTTTGCCAGTGGAGCACATCCTTCTGCTGCACTCTGCTGAATTTTTGCTCACTTAATTATGGAGAAACTGAAAAGCCCTTAAAGACAGTCAGTACTGGGATACTTTGTTTCCCTTAGTCCTTTCCTATGTTGCAACCTTTCTGCAACATGTTACAAGTGCACGAAGTACCTTACAGTTCAGTGTGCTTAGGTCTTTCTTTCATTTCCAAAGGCCCTAGACTCCCTCAAAGGATTTGTTGGTAGAAGTACAGATGTGTGTGCCTTTGACAGGGCTGGTGGCAACTTCTCTTTTCACATATTTTTAACCCATTCTTGCCACACAAACCACATTTACCGAGGTTGGCACAGGAAGGTGATCTGGCTCCAAAATAACCATGCCACGAGGTTCATTGTCCTGTCCTTTGCCCATCTTGTTCCTTTCCCTTCCCCAGGTCGAGCAGACCTGGGCCAGTCCTTATTTGGTTGTGCATTCCCTGCGAAACACCAAGCTTTAGCAGACTTCTGTATGCCTTGTTTGTGCGCCTCCAGGGTGTGGGCTGGACTGTTTAGTTCCAATACACATCCTGGGTGCCAGAGAGTCTGGTGTGCTGGGAATGACTGGTAACAATCATGGTCCATGATTGGTCGACGTCTGGTGTGCCTGTATATGTGCAGATCTCCCACTGGGTCCTCTTCATTTTGGTAGAAAGGAGATTCTGGATAAGAGAAGGCTCCAATCTCACATACCAAGTCGATCTCTTGAGTTCTCACTGAACATAGGATAGGATCCAAGTATCCTGAAACTACGAAGCCAAGTTGAGGAACCGCTGGTGACCCGCTGGATGGTTTGGCACCCTGAGCCGCTGTTGTCCCGCAGGACCCCTCTGCATCTAATTGAACCAGGAGGTCTGCAAAGGCACTTCGACCCATTTGAATAGTGGGAACAATTACCACCTTTATCTTAACCTGCAAGTGAGCCTCTTCGGAAGTGTTCCTGGGCCAACCAGAAAGCTGACCAGCTTGTGCAGAACCTTTGCTGTGTAACCACCACCGTTTTGCGTTGACACTTGAAATTATGGTAAGCAGCAAGTCCAAGGTACTCTCCTGCCAAGTTTCATACACCTAGGTACTATAGGTCTGGAATAAGTAGAGTACGGCTGAACTCGAGTGCATGTGGTAACCATGTCGCACAGCCGTGGTGATGAACTTCGCAGGTGCATTGATGCTGTGCCCCTCTGTGCCCTAAATCCTGCTGCAGTGAAACTGGCCTAATCGCTTCACCCGGAGCAAAGACAATTCCCCTGTTCTGCCACAGAATAATCACTGTAGCTCAGCTACGGAAAACCTCAAGCTGCACAATTGCCACATTTGAACCTGCAACCAAAGTTGACTCGACTGCCGAAGTTTGGTCTGGCGTGCACCTGGGGTCGGTGAGTACTTGACACCCGTGCAGAGCCTGTTAACGCAGGTTCGAATCCCGGCGGGGCCAAACTTAGCCTTTCATCCTTCCGAGGTCGATAAATGAGCACCACACACCGTGGGTAATAATAAGCAGCGCTCGGATACCTGAGGGTTTGTAGCGCTATATAAAAGCCTAATTATTATTATTATTATTATTACTTGCAACCTTTACCGGTGGCCCCAGGCACATCCATCCATTTTGACGCAAAAGTGTTTCCTGAGGGCCACTCACCATTCCACAGGTAGCCTGTGGTACCGCCCTATTCCCAACTCCTGGAACCTGTTCTGCCCTCTTGGGGAGACCCTCCTGGAATAGTGGGAACCTATTATTCATCGCCCCACCCCCTGTCCTGAGTTGCTACATCCCCTGTAAGAGACCCCATTGTCTCTCTACTGCACCATTGTGTGCACCTGCATCCGAAAGTTTTTTTGGGTGTTAGGCTCCACTCTTCGTAGGGACTGGACTGCCTCTTATTTAAGGATTCATTGATGAAGAACTGCCTAAAGTCTATTTTCACTGTTTTCCTCCTCTCTCCATAGGTTGTGGACCCATTCTGTGCACTATTACTTTAGGCCACCTGGTAACTGTATACATGTTTCATAATAGTTTTGAATAGGTTTGAAGTATTACTCTTGATATTTGCTTTGTGTTTGATTTCAAAGGCCTTGAATAAATGTATATGTATTTTTGATATAGACACCTGACTGGGAATGATTTGTAGTGTCCTTTACTGTCTGGGATCATTGTGGGCTTTCATTCACCCTCACCCCTCCTGAGACCTAGTCTTGACCGCCATCAATGCTACCCTGATTGGTCTGGCTTCTTGAGAAGATTACCCTGTTCCATGAAACTAGGCTGGCCTTCTGAACCTATGCCCATCAGGTCAGAGTTCAGAAATCCACCTGAACACTTAGGAACAGGGCTTTAATGTGTGGCAATTTCTAAACCAAATCTAAGGTTCGGATGAAAAGTTGTAAGTTGTTGTGTGATGGATTTGAGAGGGCCTTGAGAGGAGCTCAAGCAGACCATACAATAATAGTGGCTCTCACCAGATTTGTTTAGTATGAAACACCCCCTAGCTGACACAATCGTTGGCACCAAGAGCTGGACATGTATAGGTGAATGTGTGGAAACAGGAGGTAGTACACAGGGGTGGGGGGGGGATTAGATAAGCTGAATTAAATCAGATACTAATAACGTTCCTAGTCTGGCCTGGATAGTATGTAAAACACCTGGTTAGACTAATTGTGGTAAGGAATCTTGTCCAGCTTTACGTGTTCACGTTTTGCATTACTTCAGGTAAGATAGAGCTGAGGGTGGCATTCATAGGCTGGAGTCCATTTATGTCTGCAGAGCCGTTCATCCTTCAGAGTTTCATTAAGTATTATTCGTGTGGGTGGTAAGATAGTCGTATAGCCTGTGGGCTCTGCCTTTACCAGCTGTTAATGGTATGGAGGCAATATTACATTTCTGTGCAAGGTGTGAGTGAGACTTTAACAAAGTCTTTCACGCTGTTGAAGGCTGCTATATTCTACTCTTCACTGATGAGTCCCCACGAGGCTGAAACATGTTCTGGGATGCTTGTGTTCTTGTGCAGATGTGATTTGACCTATCACTTTGGGCTGGCCTTCCCCTTTTGGGGTGGGACCAAGCCTGATTTCAATTTGGTCTTTCCCCTTTTGTAATGACTTGGCATGCGAAGAACATTTTGCCCAGAGCAATGCCAGAGATTAACATTAATTCTAAAGCTTTCAGCCATCACCTCTTTTGTTTTGCTGTAATCACACCGAGTGGGACATTTATGCTCGGATGTCTGTCCCGTGCCTGCTGGTCCTAGAGACCCAAGCTACTCCTCACGGATGAGGCCCAACAAGGCTGAAACTTGTTTGTAGGTGCTTGTGATCTTGTGCAGAAGGGATGTGACCTATCAGTTGGTGCTGGCGTGCCCCTTTTGGGGTGGGACCAAGCCTGATTTGCACATGGTCTGTCCCCTTTTGTAAACTGGCAGGTGAGGAACAATGGTCTGGAGGGTTGCCCAGAGTAATGCCAGGGGTTTAATTCTAAACCTTCCATCCATCACCTATTTTGTTTAACTGCTAAAATCTGCACCTGCACATTATAAGCTCATTAGCTCTTGGGCAACTGGTATCTGATCACATCACGATAAGTTTTTCCATTTTCATGGCAGCTCGTGGAGGGTATACAGACAAAGCCACACAAGTGTCGAAGGTGGTAATTAGGCCCCATGAACCCACCTGAACCTGACAATAGGTAGCAAAAGCCCGAAGAGAGGTTGATGAGCTGAAGAAATGGCACAGAATGCTGGAAATGCATCAGTTAATGCATTACCAGCAATGCATTAACTCTCTTTCTGAGAGATCTGATTGCTTCTGTCATCTCATCCATGTGTTGATACCTATTGTAGAGCTATTGGAAGCTACTGGGACGCTATGTGTAGCATCAAGTGTAAAATTAATAACCCGGGATAGAAAGAACATAGAAAGGTGTCCAAGTAATGTTCGCAGACATAATTCATAACAGATTGTAACTGTACTGAACATTTGTGAATGGACCAATGGGGCTCCGGGTGAGGTTCTTCAAGCAGGTCCTCCAGATTGGAATTCTCGTATGTTTTAACTCTGAGCCAGTCTCTTATCCCTATTAGACAATTCGTTAATGGCTGCTCTTTTCTAACCCTTTGCCTTCCCTTGGAATATGTAAATGCTGCCTAGAAAAGTTGCCCAATGTTTTCCTTTGCACATATACATGTATCATCAGTTGGGGGAAGGGAGTGGAAAGGATGGACGATCTAAGTACACCCAAGTCCAAGGGACCACAGCCAAAACCATTTATTTTAGCTGGGGAGGTCTGAGCCCTTGAATGGTGTGGAGGGTCGGTAGCCAAAGTGTTAATTTTTTCCAAAAGTGTGTGAAAACCCATAACCAACATTTCGTTTTGCGAGTAGGGTGCATTTTGCTCTAGAGTTTACACATTTCAAGTAGGTGTAATGGCTTCTGGGGGCAAGCTATCTTTGTCTGCACTCATGCGTTTGTCAATGAAGCACCTAAACAGGCCTTAACGGAGGCAACTACAATCAGAAGCTCTTCCTGTGTGAGTGTGTGATGTTAGAGCCTGTTACGTGAACAGGCGACTTTGAAGGTAGCTGGCTCAGTCAGAGGGCATCTCCCAATACTTTGATGCTGATATGTATAGACTAGCCTTCTTCAAGGGGCATGATTGAACTACATTGACCCTGCGCTTTCCAATTACTGACTCACTCAATTAAACTTTGCGTAGCTCACAGTTATTAGACCCGTGTAACAGCATGAACTGCCGTGCCCTGAAGTACTCCCTTTCTTCTAACTCTTGATTCACAGGCTGTCGACATCTGGTTGGCAATACACGAACTCATAAATGATTTGCACCCAGCCAAGAAAACCCAAGCTATCGTGCTAAAGATAATGTTAGGGAAAAGCAGGAAACTGGATAATGGCCTTGTTTATTCTTTCCATTAAAGTTCACACAGAACTATGCCCAGAATGCAGGAGCCTTACGTTTTATGGGGTGTTAAATGGATCGACGGCCTTGTTCAACGGAACTGGAATGCGCCATTATCTTGAGCGCTGGAGGAAGGGATGAAAAGAAACAGACTGCAATTCCGCCACATTTCTGACGACAGACATGTGTTGGAGCTGACTGGCGATAACCTATCATATGTGATAGGAAACTTAAGAACTATGTCACAGGGTTCTACATGGGCAACAGAAGACGATATAAATAGTGTATTCGCTCTACAAATCACACCTCTTGCCCGCACTAGTTAAACAACGTGTTTGATCAAAGAAAGCAGAAACCATTGTAGGGGTGCCCCACAAAATTCAGAACGCCCTTTCCAAGCTACTGTCTCTGTATGAAACGATATGAAGTTTGCATGTAATGTAACATGATGGCATGGTAAGTTGAGAGGGAGCTACTATTTTTCTGGTAAAAACGTTAGTATTTAAAAAAAAACATATTTTTTGAAGAGATATTACGTCAATACAAACTCCGTAAAAAATAAAAAAAAAAGTCTTAAAATAGTACATCACATGTAACATCATATATATATATATATATATCTATATATATATATATATATATATATATATAACATCACAAAACTCGGATATTATATATATATATATATATATATATATATATATATATATATATATATATATATATATAATATCCGAGTTGTGATGTGTATATATATATATATATCTATATATATATATATATATAGATATATATATATATATATCAGGGACAGTGGCCTTATGCTTTACTTTAATTTATTGTGAATTGTGGTCAATGTTCAATACTTTCTATCAAACTGCATTCCTTGCATAAGAACATGGACATTGCAAACGCAGTCATCCTTCATTTTGTTTAAAAAATGTCCAGTAATAAATGTTAAAAATAAATAAGGAGTTACATGCAAAGGGCACGATTCACAGAATTATTTGCGAGCAAAATCATGAACTTGTGTGTCAAACTGTGTGCTAAACACCACTCGTCCATTAATGTAACTGACTGCACGGGACTTCTCCGGGACTTGCGAGGAGTTCGCGCAGGCTCAGCACGGCTCCTCAAGCATCAAGTGTCTTGCATGAGACTCCATGCAGGGGGTGGGCGTGGCCTGCTTAGGGGCCCGAATAGGGGACGGAGCACTCACAATGAGGAAGAGCAAGCGAGAAAGTGGGCGTTCCGAGGGACGGACCGTAGTCCATAGCACACCCACAAATGCACACGACAAAGCGTATTCATGGATGTGACTGCGCAACATTTTTCGTGCGAAATAGCCACACAGTGCCCTCGAAATCTCCTCCACCAGGAAGCAGGCCTATGGATTTGCAGGGAGGAATCTCATATCTGGAGGTGAGTTTGCATGTCGGATTTATGGATGTGTACACGTAGACGGGGTTTTGATCGTACTTAGGGGTGCTCGTCCTATGCAGCATAGCGGAGTGCAGGGACTGTTTACGGAGGGTTAACACGCAGTTTCACAAGGAATAAAAATGCTTTCCATGAAACTGTATGCATTTCCTCGGGGTGCCGGTTGCAGTTACGTAGGACCCTGTGCAGGGTCCCCACGATGCAGGTCCACTTGCGGGGGACCTCACACAATGTTTGAAGGGTGCATGTATTCGCACTCAGCAGTGCATAAAAAGGTAGCTGTTCTGGCTGTTTTTGCTTTGTGTGGGGGCGTGTTGGCAGTGTTCTGGGCGCGACTTACTCGGGGTGTGCATTTTTTATTATGCGTGCAGGCTTGCGCAGTGTCGCTCTTGGTGCATGCCAATTACGGAAGATATGCACACTTTTGCATCAATCGGGCCCAAAGTTTATAATAGATCGGTATTTGAATAATAGGTAGAAAAATATATATTAGTCATTGGGCCTCATTATAAGGGTGGCGGCCACGGTATGAACGGCTGCTGCGAGTTATGCTCACGGATTCCTGACAGAACTTGTGATTGCACCAGCACTGTTATCAACGGTGCCGGTGCAACCATGCACCCCACGCCCCTTCTGCCCTTTGGGGCAGAATGGGGATCGGGAGCCCGGCATTACCGCCACCCGCGAATGGGCAATTATCAGCCCCTTCATCTCGTAATGGGCCGGTTATTGCCCAATCGCGGGAGGCGGTGCGGTAGCGAGCATGGCGGTAGCCGTGCCTGCCATACAGGCATGGCTACCGCCATGCTCGTAATCAGGCCCATTGTGTATGCATCATAATCAACAACTTAACTTTATTGTGGTTTTAAAAAACCTTAAAATACTCAGGCAGTTGTGTACAAAGTACAAAATATGGTTCCTGACAACAATGTTTAAAATGAAAAATAATTCTAAAAATGCATGCATTGTGGTTTGCAAAGTGTGAAGTGCCAATAATTAAAAACAATGCATATACATTAGCTATCAATTATCCCAACATCCGGTATCTAATGGCAGGGCTAACGCAAACCCCATGTAATACAATAAATGTCTTGTTAGCTAGTGTTGTAGTGTGAGTTTAGGCTTTATTTGTAGTGTTTTGGTATTTATTTATGTGAATCTACCACCCTTTATAGATTACCTTTTTAACGTTTGGACTAGGTGAACCCAGTTGTAGAAATAATGTTTATTCCTGAGAAAAAGTGATCCATAAAACAGTAACGTTTTACATACACAGCAGTGCATATAACATTCTCATCAAAGCACCCTACATAACAGGCACAAGATGGGAACAATTCCTGCACGTTAAAAATCAATATAAATCAGCACACTTTATGATTGTTTGCATGGTTATCTCCAATAGTATTATAAGACCGTGTCGAACATTAACTGCTATTCATACAATACGATGATTAGCAGCTGGATATTGGTTAGACCACATGTAGTTAAAGTGCCTTTGTGTAACTACGTTTTATTAGCCCTAGCCCTAATGGAGGCATAAAATGTGATCCAGACTTTAACAGGCTCATTGGTCATGAGCTTGAATAACAAATAAATATGCCACATGGCACTGACTCAAATGGAGCGTGTTGAGTAAGTGGACGTTAGATATTTAGCACGTGGTGCTCAGTACTATCCACATTTGTTAATAATAAAAGAAGTAGATGCATATTAGAGTCAACCTAATATTGCCACATGTACATCTAGTCTATTGGGGCAGGTGCCAAGTGGCCAGAGTAAAGCCTACTTGAAGCTGGTTAAGCTTTTATCCTGTTATTAATGTACTTTCTTGTCGGTTGTACCCCCATGATAATACATATGCGTTTACAGAAAAGTGAATAAATGGTAGATATGATTTAACTGTTGCCTTTTACAGTTGTATGCTTGAAAATGTCCTCTCAGTGCAAATACGAATAGCATTGCCCATTTTCCTTTTTGATTGGCTAGACAAACTAGTGACACATCTAAAAAAAAGTCCTAAAGAACCTAGCTCACACAAAGTAAAATGAACATACCCAAACCATGGGATCATATGCCTATCATCTAGGGTTAGCTTCTCTATTAGAATTAGCCTCTTAGTTGAGCCATTTAGTGGCACATACAAGAAATTGAGCTACTTACAGCTTAAAAGATATGGAGCCTGATTTACAAAACGCTTTTGTAGATCAAGCCTGAATTCTCTTTTGGATCACTAAATAAGCCTTTCTTAAAGAGAGGGGTAATCTGATAGGTGAGACGAGACATGTTCTAGTTAGCAACCTGGTACACGAATGCACTTATTGTGATCAGCAAGGTCAGGGCCTACAAAGCAGATGCAATTTTATAGATGCCCCTCGCATACCATCCAGGCCGGGTGCCTTTAACAAACCCTAAAACAAGCCTCAAGTAAACTTAGTGAATCTATGATCTTCATGATCTCTTTCAAATGTATCTCTTCTGCAAAGCTTCCCTAATGGAGTAGCTCTCAAAATTTAAATCAGGGATACAGTCCTCACTACCTTAACCTCAGATTAGGGGTGTCTCCATTGAAGTTGAGCTATGTTGCCAACCAGAGCCTTGTCAATTGGATTTTAGGCAGAATCACAAGCATTGATCTTCCAGAAGTGCTGAGAATACTGATTAGTGCAAATGTTTTGAATCTAGTCCAAGGCAGTAAGCTCAAGATATTGTGTAGGTCGTTTTAAGTTGTCTCTATGATAAATGAGCTGTCCTTACCTACCTGAGAGGTACAATAATTGAATACTATAAGAAGTAGCCTAAAATAATAAAAGAGTTTAGACATTAACCCCGCTGGCTGCCTGATGGTTAATACATTGGTTATCACGTTTTCATTTAGTGCATCAAAGAACCCAATCAGTGCAGTACCTTAGATGCCAAAGGTGAGACAATGGTTTAAAACCTCAGAACCATTCAATCACTTTGTCAAGGACCACCTTAAGAGGAATGTGGTTAATTGGAGCAGATGGGAAGGGAGAAAGTGGCAGTTTGGGGAGCAGAGGCAATCGGAATAAGGGGAAGTCCGGCAGTGAGCCCAGTCTGCCCAGAAACTCTGCTTGTGTGGTCTGTGAGAACGTCGCTGAGGAGCTGCAGCTACAGTGAGCCAGTCCTCTTTCTGCCTCTATATAACCCAATTTACCGCACGGAGCGCGGCACAGAGTCCGGCAGTGAGTCCAGTCTGCCCAGTCCGCCTCAGACCGTCCTCAGCCTGTACGGCAGTCTATCAGCGGTCGGCCTGTGAAAACAAAATCAAAATATCGAGGCTGAGCACCCCAAAAGGAAATACGCCGAACACGGGTTACAAAGGAACATGCAAAGTACTTTATTTTATACTGAATCCAGTTACAAAAACAGAGCAAAATCAGATAGCTATCGGCCCTCAGTACAACACAACGAACTCCAGCGTGGTTCAGTGTGTTCAGTGAGAGACGCTGTACATTAGAATGCATTGGCTTTTTATACACTTTGTGAGCACGATGTCCAGCTCCACTTCGGGTTAATATTCCACTTAATACATCACCGATCTAGGGTTCATGCCAAGTCTCGAACAACCGCATATAACTGGTTTGCTTTTAATATATGTATCAACAAGCCTATACAGTAACTGTATAATCTGGGATTTTCCATGTTAGTCTTCTTAAACATTAATACAATGTGGTTAAACAAGTGTTCTATGTTCAGTATTTGAATACATTGTTTTTATAGTATACTCGTGGATTAGTTTCTTTACATGAGTAATCCCTTACACACAAGTCAACGAAGGACAAGGTCTCAGGTCACGACCTCAACAAGTGGCCTGCAGGCAAGTTACATATTAGCTATGTACAGAGGTCAAGACAGCCATGTTGTATTTTGGAATGACATCGTCCACCATTTTAACTCACAGGGTGACTTTTACAAAGCAAATCCTAAAATGGCGGATTGGGCTATAATGGCGGCTTACATTGATTTAAGGTCAGGACCTTGCAACACGGATTCTTTCGCAAGCGACTTTCGAGCAGCTTGGCGTAGGCCAATATACATATATTTATTGCAATAGGAGGTACGATATAATTTCTCTTTTGACAAACCCTCCTTTTGGCCTATGCCAAGTGCTAAAACTACTTTGGATCTCCTTGTAAATAACTCCATGCACCATCGTCCATGCACCCCGAATCACTGTCGGAAATATCTATTGCCATTAGGTCATTTGCTAAAATTTCTTTCAACACATATTCCTTGGAAGTTTTATCTGGGGCATACACTTTATGTCCTATCGAACCTATCGCTTGTGCGCAACATCCCCCTAGCATCGAACACATACCAGGTAGACACTGAATACAGCAACAAAGAAACAACAGGATTCCCAAAATAATTAGCAAGACCGAAAGTACCTTCCAACCCCAAGATCGCAAGAAGTCCCAGAACCAAGCGCTTAGATGCCAGTTTCCCTCTGGAACATGCACTTCGGAACTAAGGATGTGCAGATTCTGTATTGCCTTGAAGATAGTTGGGGAGGAATCTGGTACAAAAACACAGCAAGCGGACCCCACTAATTTACACACTCCACCACCCTCAGCCAGAATGACATCTAATGCCATCCGGTTTTGAAGTGCTACTAGTCTTATCGCCTTCTGTTCTAACGTCATATTATAGAGTATGTCCGTGGTCCGGTTGATGGTTCTCTCCAGTACTCTTGCTAGTTTTCTGATATCTTCTGAATTCGCTATCTGCCCCCAAAATAGCACAACTGATTTAGCTATATCTCCCAAGATTTGTGCTGGGGTGTCACCATTCTCGTCCCGCCATGGATGAGCCTTTGAAACTTTTCTTGTACTAGCTATAAACAACCCAGGTAACAGGATCCCTAAATAACAGGTTCCCTGCCAATCCCTGGGCAACCATGGGAATGCTACATTACCGCAGACAAAGTAGACAGGTTTGCCTACATACAAAGGTCTGTTTTCCCCAACATTGGCACAACCTAGAACATTTCCCATTCACTGATTTCCATTCCTCTGTATGCAAAAGGAAACTGCATCGGGGCTATGATTAACAGTGTAAGAAGGAGGCATGGCATCCTTATTGCCTATTGGAGCCATCTTAAAGGAAATCAAAGATTGGAAAGGACGACACAGTTTATCAGAAGGCCTAGTAGAAGCAACATTAGGTTTACTCCTGTTTGTGAAAAGCGAGCATCCCAGGGGAGTCAAAACACATTTCTCAAAACTATTCAAATTAGTGCCATCAAAGTTCCCTGAGATGCTATCATTCCATCGGCCAAAGAACAGTGCTCTAATAGAAGCATAGCAAGCAGTTGTCAAAGGTAAAGGATGAATATACCAACCTAGCCCCTTATCCCCGTGTTGCGGTAAATGTGAGCAGACCCAACAGTTAGACTTATTAAAAATGGCATGTGTAGCATTCATGATAAGAAGTAGAGTGTTTTTGTGGTACCTTTGTCTGTGCTGAGAGTCCCTAGGGGATAGAATATGCAAATGTACAGATGGAGCAGATACAATAGGTATACTTTCAGTAGGTAACAAAAGTTCTAAAGAATGAGTTTCCTCAAGGTACGACAATCCTAAGGCAGCGAGTATTAAAACCCCAAATATCATTATAAGAATACAGCAATACATTTTCGGGGCCCAGGCATTTTGTCCATTGTCCCGGTTGATCACCCCCTTATATACAAGTCCCATACGAGTGATAGCGGTAGCAGGCATTGTAGTCTTCAAATGGATACCCCAATGTTCGTTGCTGGCGACCTCCTGGTCGAGTGACTTCTTAGTCCTTCCACAAACCTAGGCAACAGAATCCCCTTTCTCAAATTTGGGCAAAAACAAGCCCTCGATGATCCTTTTCTTCTTCAAATGCACAGCCGAACCGTGCCGTAAGTCTATCAGATGCACAGCAAAACTATGCCACAAGTCTATTTTCTTGGATGCAGATTGTACCTTACTTTAACCGGTACTGATTGATCCGGAAACAATATGTCATCACTTCCTGCTGGAAGCAACGTGTCGGAAACAAGTGAAGATGCCGAATTTGAAATAGCAGTTTATGGATCCAAACTTTTGGAGAGTGTGGAGACAAAATGGCAGCTTCCCCAAGCCCCACGGGCTCAGAGATATTCTCCGACACACTCTCAGTGCTACTTACTGCTTTCGGATCGTTGGTTGCCGTATCAACAAGGGGTTCTGTTTCTTCTGTAACGTGTGGCGCAGGGTGAGGAAGTTTCTTGACGTGAGACGCGTGGATCTAATTCTTTCTCCCAGAGACCCGCACCGCTGTCTGGGTGACACACGGGACTTGGAACGGCCCGTGCCAGCGAGGCACGAGGTAGGAAGAGCACTAAAATGCTTTGACGAGCACCCAGCTTCCAGGCCGTATGCTGTGGCCCGGGCCCTCGTATCACACAGGTAAAGCTTCTCATACCTGGTGATAAATCAAATACAGGTTTTTAGTGAACTGGCTGCAATAGTCTGAAAGTAATACATTTTCAACATTTCTCAATGAATTGCATTTAGGAAGGTTCCAAATATTGGCAGGTCTCTCCATTACCGCCTCAAATGGAGAGAGCCCAGTCTTAGTTTGAGGGGTTGTACGCATGGATAACAACACGATCGGCAAGGCGTCTGGCCATTTTAGTTTAGTGCCAGCACACGTCTTAGCGAGCTTGTTCTTGATGATACCGTTGTGTCTTTCTACTAGTCCGGCGCTCTGAGCATGTCTGGCCGAATGGAACCGTTTGTCAATTCGTAATGTCGTACATATCTGCAGAATTACAGCAGCGACAAAATGTGGACCATTGTCCGACGAGATAACTCTTGGTAGCCCGAACCGCGGGAATTATTCCCTTAACATGATTTTTGCAGTAGTCATGGCTGTAGCATCTTTAATATGGAAAGCCTCAACCCATTTACTAAAAGCGCAGATAACCACCAGCTCATATTTTTTATTCTCACATTGTGCCATTTCAATAAGTGTCAAAGTGGATCACGTCGAAGGGGACAGAGGGTGGCCCAAAACTTCCCCTTGGAGTTACTGTCCCCTTTCCCACATTGTGTTGTAGGCAAATCTTGCAATCCTGGACGTAGCGTTGGGCAATTTTTGAAATTTTGTCATTTACCCAAACTTTCTCTAACATTTTTGTCATCTTCTGGGCACATAAATGCGTAGGACCATGGGCCATGATGACCATCATCATTACATATGCGTCAGGGAGTAGCCATTTCTCTTCCGCCATATCCACCCAACACCCGTCACCATCAAGTTTCCCCAAGCCTTCAGCCCACCTTTTGGATTCTTCTAACGTGGCATCAGCTTGGATATCCCGTACAGACCCAACACCCTCATCCATTGCATAAGCATTTACAGTCTCCCTTTAAACATACATCTCCGTAAGGAGCTCCGTAGCAGTTTGTTTAGCTACCTGATCAGCGAAAGCATTCCCTTTCCCTATATCATCTGTAACCTTTCGATGTGCTGCAAATTTCATAACTGCTAACTGAGTAGGGAGCGCAAGCGCTGAGAGTAGTTGTACTATTAGGGAGCCATGCTGGATTATGGTGCCATGTGAAGTTAGGAACCCTCTCTCTGACCAAAGTCTCCCAAAGTTGTGAACCACCCCAAAGGCATACTGACTATCAGTATATATATTTACTGCAAGCCCTTCGGAAAGTTCACAAGCTCGGGTCAATGCTATAATCTCTGCGGCATGCACAGAATTATGTGTGATTCTCTTAGTTTCTACAACCGTGCTTAATGTGGTGATTGCATAAGCAGCTGTGCATGTACCATCCAGAAGTTTGAAGCAGGAGCCATCACAAAACAGTTCTCCATGCGGATTATCCAAAGGAGTGTCTTTCAAATCAATTCTACCCTTTGTCTCTTGTTCGGTAGTATACAGACAATCATGTGGCTCTTCATCACCGCAAGTAGTATCTTGCGGGAAAGGTAGGAGTTAAGCCGGATTAAGAATACACCACCTCTTAATTTGAATGTGAGGAGCAAACAAGATAAATTCATATCTTGTCAACCGTGCAGAAGTGAGGTGTTGCGTTTGAGTTCGGTTCAGTAGAACATCTACAGAGTGAGGCACCATCAGGTTTAGAGTATGGCCTAGGACCATACCCTCACTCTGTTTTACAGACGCAGCAGCAGCAGCGACAGCTCGCAAACATCTTGGCAAAGCGCATGCTACAGGATCAAGGGCGGAAGAAAAGTAACTGCACAGCCTATTCTTCCCTCCATGTTCCTGCTTCAATACATCCAAAGCACATCCATCAAATTCATGCACAAACAACACAAAGGCCGTTTCATAGTTTGGTGTGCCCAAAACTGGTGCAGAGCATAAGGCAGTCTTAAGCACGTCAAACGATTTCTGGTGTTCCGCATTCCATGGCAATGGGGAAGAAATGCCCTTCTTCGTCAAAGCCAACATCGGTTTGATCACTAGTGAAAAATGTGGGATCCACAACCTACAGTAAGAAGCCATACCTATCAAGGCTCTAACTTCCTTCTGTGTATTTGGGACAGACATGCCAGAAATGTGTTTTATTCTTTCAGGTGTCAATCTTCTTCCCTCCTTTGACAGGTGATAGCCTAAATAGGTGGCCTCCTGGCAACAATATTGAAATGTTTTAAGCAAAGCTTTGTGACCATGCTTAGCTAGATGAATAAGCAATAGCACAGTGCCCTCCTTACAGGCGCTTTCAGAGTCAGCAGCTAAAAGCAAGTCATCAACGTACTGAAGCAATGTACAGGTAGAGGGCAATTCAAGGGTATCAAGTTGTTCTTTCAAAGCCCTACTATAAATTCTAGGACTCTCTGTGTACCCTTGAGGTGCACGAGTAAATGTGAATGAGCGTCTCCCTAAGGTGAACGCGAACAAGTATCTACTATACTTGTGTATAGGAATACAAAAGAAAGCATTCTTTAGATCCACCACACTAAAGTAAGTAGCTGTAGCTGGAATCATGGTTAGGATTGTCGTTACATCAGACACAATTGGAAATTGTGGAGCCACGACTTTATTAATGGCACGTAAATCAATTATGAAACGGAATGGAATTGCATTGTCGCCTTTCTTGTACACGGGTAAAATCGGAATATTACACAAACTTCCTGAAATGTCTTCAATCACCCCGCAATGCACAAAATCGGAAACAATGCATTTCAAAGCCCACTTGCCCTCAACTGAAATCTTATACTGGGGAATGCGTGGCAGCTCAATTTCATGTTTCAAAACTATCTTAACAGGTTCAATCTGTAAAACACTGACATCATTGTCGTCAACAGCCCACAAGCTCTCTGGTACATTAATGAATTCTGGCGGCAATGGTATAGTCAAGAATTGTGAGACAGAAAATTGCTGTGGTGAAATCGTCAAGCGCACTCCATCAGAAGAACAATAAATCACTGCATTTAATTCTTTTAACAGATTCAACCCCAGCAAGTTCTCTCCACAATACGAAGTCAACAGAAATGGACAGTGGTCCGTAAAGAGACCCAAACAAATAGATACCGGCAAAGAAACCGGACAAACAACTGGTGTGCCAGAAAACCCTACAGAAACATTGGTTTGCCCTGACAGTGGAATGTTTGGAACCCGTGAATGATCAATGGAACACTTCTGTGCTCCAGTGTCTATCAAAAACTGATGTTTCCTATTTCCCACCATCATTTCAATGTAGGGACCTTTCTGATTGACGGGAATAGGTGTAGGTTCCAAACACTGCTTCGGGCAATCCTAACGAAACAGAATGTCATCAAAAGGAAGCTCTTCAGATAAATATGCAGTGGAAGGATGATCAAATATGTTCCTGGTGTCCACACTCGAAATCTGATTATCCTGCGAGAAAGGTTGCTGAGGATCCTGTGTAAACTGACCTCTACCAGGGCCCCCTACCTCCGGGTGACCTCTGGATCATCTACCCATATTTCCGAATGTATTATTTGACCTTTGTTGAAGGACGGGGCATTGTGCTCGCCAATGAGCCTCTTGACAACAATAAGCACACTGGTTAATGTTCACAGGACCCAAGGGCACATTCCCTTGTGGGACATACTGACCTCTAATCTGAGAACTACCCCCTCTGGGGCCTCTAACAATTTGCTGCAATAGCACTTTAGTTTTCAAATCGCCTTTTCGTTTTTCAACCCTATCTTTTTCATTACTGACACGGTTCTCGTAGTACTGAGCCATATGCAGCACTTCTGATTGGGACTTCGCCTGCTAAGCGCTCTCAGAAGACATAATTTGTGACTGGATGTCAGGCAGCAATCCACGCCCACATTTGTCCACAAACAACCTTTTCCCAGACTTGTGCCTAGGTCTTGTCCACTGAAATCGAGAATACCTGTTCGAACTCGGTAGCACCCTCAGACTTTCCCTGGACACAGGCCGTAAGTTTGTCCCATATAATTCTTTTCTCTGGAATTATGGTTTTCAATTTAGCAATGATTCTATCAGGCAAAGTTAATATCACCCGAGGCGGTCTTTCACCAGCTGGCCTTTCTCCATTGAGTCTAGTTATATTCACCCATGTATCTTCCAACTCTGGCACGTCATCTATATTTCTATCTTGCTTCCACAAATCTACGGGCAAGAGTACAGGAAATAACAAATCAATATCACCTAAGGTGAATACTGAGGATTGCAAGACGGACTCTATTTCTTTATAGAATCCTGTCGGATTTTTCCTAATATCAGGAATAGATTCCCTAATAGTATTCACTTCCTGTCTTGAGAACGGGACGTGAACGAACTGTGATACATAATGTGCAGGAATGTCCACAGCGTCTATACCCTGTGCGGCATTGGCCGCAATCTCAAACTTCGGGACAAATGTCGGAGGAACCTCTCTCATAGGCAACTGAGAAGTAGGTGACTCCGAACACTTACTAAGCAACAGAGCTAAATCGAGCGCTAAAGCAGTCAAAGAAGTGTCAAGTGAAAAAGCTTTCTTGTAAATACTCAATAACTCTGTGGGACAACTAATCTTTCTTTTTACACAATCATCCTGTAGGTACTATATCATTACCTGTATCATTTTCCTCTGCATTTCTAGCGTATACTGACTATATGTGTCATATACTTCAACTGGAGATATTGACATATCCGAAATCCATCTAAGCGCGTCCTTCGTACAAATTCGTGCTTCCTCAGATATCGATTTACGAGAAGGAAGGAACCGTTTCTGTACATACATACTTTCCTCCTCGTCATCCTCATTCTGCAACATTTCTAACTCCTTTCTATACCCAAATAACCTCTCGACATGCTCATTTACTTTCTCCACAGTGTCACTAGAAAACGATAAAGTATTTAGATCCCTTAACCCTTGCGGGAGATCTGTATTATTTAATTTTCCCCACATTACACATAACTGAATCCCTAAACCTTCAATAAAAACATTTTTCTCAGGAAAATTATTCATATTACAAAGTGTGGCAAAAACATTAGCTTGATCATCCTTCTCCATACAACACTTAGCCCATGCAAGTAACTCACGCTTCTTCTCCGGTGGTACAGTATTGCGAGTGACAACCTTTGACCCAGCACCTCAATCGATTACAAGCAGCTCAGGACCACTTGGAAGAGAGGGAGCAGGCAAATTCAATGAAGGTACTGTAACTGGTGCGATAAGAAGAGGTGGAGGAGCTGGAGGAAGGGGTACATTACGAGGAGCAGGAACAACGGGAACAACAGCAGGTAGAGCAGGAATAACAAGAGGAAGAGGCAAAGCAGCAGGAAGAGGAACATACTGAGGTGGCGTAGAGGCACCAGGCCTTCGCTCATTTAACAATTTATCTATAAATTCATCGGAAGCATGGAGGTCTTTGGACGGATATATTTTTTGAATTCCAAGTGAGAAAGCCCTATCCATATTCCTAGTCGATTCAGAATGTTTATCTTGGTCATACAATAATGCTTTTTTGGCGTTCGTTTTATGATGGCGCGCATGCCTTTCTCTACTTTTAAGTTGTTGCAACGCTTCTTTTTTCCAATTCTGCAAAACATCAAATGCTGCAGGTCTAGCCTTTTTCTATAATAGAATTGACTCTAAATACTCAATACGAGGAATTTCAAAACTACCATTGATTGGCCACTGAAGTTCGGAGGCATGTCTGGTTTGTCTGTGCCAAATGTCATTAAATGCTATACTTCCAATGCCATGCTTACAGTGCATAGTACATGCCGGCAACCCCTCCTGTGGTGCCGGACGGCTAAATTCCAAAGATTGTCTATCGCTGTGGAACAATGCCCTGAAGCAGCTATACCATTTCCCAGGCATATCAAATTATTGGTGTTACCTGGTCAATAATTGTGTCTGCAGATACAATGCGCCAAATTCAAATTTTCAGGGTTAAATTAAGAGTCGGCTCACGACTCACCTGAACAAACCTAAGGATTTCAAAGAATCTTACCTAACTAATCTTACCTCGTGTATGGTGATTTCGGCAAATCTGCCCGCCTCGATAAGTGGACCCTCGTCAAGATGCCGTCTCAGAGCACAAGCTAATCGTCCAGGGATCGGGTCATGCAGCGCTGCTGAGGTTTCGCGTCTCATTCAGTGGGGCCCCTTTTTGCCACACCGTCCGATCCTGGTCTGATAGCGTGTGTCAACCTTCAACAATCCTGCATCAGTCTTGAGGGTCCCTATTCGGGCACCAACTGTGAAAACAAAATCAAAATATCGAGGCTGAGCACCCCAAAAGGAAATACACCAAACACGGGTTACAAAGGAACATACAAAGTACTTTATTTTATACTGAATCCAGTTACAAAAACCGAGCAAAATCAGATAGCTATCGACCCTCAGTACAACACAACGAACTCCAGCGTGGTTCAGTGTGTTCAGTGAGAGACGCTGTACATTAGAATTCATTGGCTTTTTATACACTTTGTGAGCACAATGTCCAGCCCCACTTCGGGTTAATATTACACTCAATACATCACCGATCTAGGGTTCATGCCAAGTCTCGAACAACCGCATATAACTGGTTTGCTTTTAATACATGTATCAACAAGCCTCTACAGCAACTGTGTAATCTGGGATTTTCCATGTTAGTCTTCTTAAACATTAATACAATGTGGTTAAACAAGTGTTCTATGTTCAGTATTTGAATACATTGTTTTTATAGTATACTCATGGATTAGTTTCTTTACACGAGTAATCCCTTACACACAAGTCAACGAAGGACAAGGTCTCAGTTCACGACCTCAGCAAGTGGCCTGTAGGCAAGTTACATATTAGCTATGTACAGAGGTCAAGACGGCCATGTTGTATTTTGGAATGACATCGTCCACCATTTTAACTCACAGGGTGACTTTTACAAAGCAAATCCTAAAATGGCGGATTGGCCTAATTTGGTGGCGTACATTGATTTAATGTCAGGACCTTGCAACACGGATTCTTTCGCTAGCAACTTTCGAGGAGCTTGGCGTAGGCCAGTATACATATATTTATTGCAATAGGAGGCACGATATAATTTCTCTTTTGACAAGCGGTCTGCTGGTCTACTGATGGAACTGCCCCAAAGTGACTTTGAGGCGATGCTAACGGATGTTGGACCCCACACCCGAAACCGCCTACTACATCTGAGAAGGTAGCATTCCAAATCAGCAAAAGCAAAGGTAAGAGAGCCGTGCATTTGTCGAAGCACCGCCACTGATAAACAAGTCGCTAGCAATTGCAACTCCTGATAAAGTCATCTTGTCAACGGTGAGCCCCGCTGAGCCGCCAATTTCCACCCCTGTAATCATGCCTGCAAAGTCGGCCAAGACAGCTGAAGACAATACTGTGACGGCTGACGCGGCGGCTGCCGCTCATGACATTTACCAGCCAAACTTCTATACTTTGCCCCCCCATCTCATTCTACCGTCCTTGAACAACAGTCGAATAATGGAACTCCATTGACTGTTGAAATAGACCACTCGATGGGTAAAGATACAAACAACTCTCCTTCGGAAGAGCTTCTAAACAACAGCATGCAGCTACTTCTGCCTACTGTATACCTGGACGCACTGGACACAACATTTTTGTTTGACATTACGGATGCCGACCTGCTGACGGTACGGTCTCCGTCAGTGGGAACACAGAAGTCACCAACACTGCAGGCAATCACAACACCATCTCATCTATCGTTACAAACAGATGTTGTGCAACGAGGATCCACCAACGAACAAGAAAGTTCAAAAATCATCAAGTCAGCTAACATGACGCCAGGCACACATGATGCCAATTTACAGCTGAACACTCAGAAACAAAGGCAGCGCGCTTTGTAAATGAATCAGCTGGAAATTTAGGCGCAAGCGGCACAGAATTACATAAGCTTGATATATCAAAAACAAAGGACAATGCAGCGTCCCCTTTGGTATCTCTTTCAACACTCAACACAAGTGCCTCCATGATTCACGACGTTGCTCCCCACGAAGCATGGCTGACGGCTCACCTAAATGCAGACTTTGACCTCATGCGTGAGTGTCTAAATGACAGCTTCACTAACAAACATGAGAAGGGAAAAACAATACCCCGAAAAGTGAGCACACTGCTGAAAGAACCAAATTACTCTGCTAATAACGCAGCCTCCACACATGATTCAGCAATCACAGTGGGCTCGATCAATCTAGATATATCGGACGATTGCCAGAAAATTGGACCACTCAAACCAAGAACCGATAACGTTCACACTGATGAAATTCAAATAGGGCAGGCTGAATATAATCCGTCAGGAAGTAGACCTTTTCAGACGTGTCCAAGTAACCAAGCTGATGATCTAATAAATACTAAAGGGAACATCTCCATTGCAGCTGGTACACAGATCCACAACAACGTCCTACCACCAACTTCCATTGCCTTAATGCCGTTCATGAAACTTTACGAGTCATTGAACGACGCAGTGCGTGACCAAAACTCTATTCTGGCAAATATGAACAACAAATTGACAACAATGGAAAAACGCAATGAGCATTTAAGCAGCCGCTTGGACTTGGAAGCTGCATCTACACATCAGTGGTATTCTTGCCTGAACGAAATTACTAAACGGGAGGCACACGAAAAAGTTGATCTCGCCAAAGCTCTAGTTGAATGTACAAAGTGGATTAGGCACAAGGTTGCAGTGCAGCCCCGAGAGAACGCAATGAGAGAGTCTTGCACCTGCAAGCAACACAACACTGATCAGGACATGAATTAACCATGCAATGTCCAATTAGACCAGCTAGCGATGCCATTCACTGCAACAGAGTTAACAGCGGCAGACGAGTCTCTCGGTGGCACGAAAAACATTGGCAAGACCAATATAAATAAGGCAAAAGTAGCTGCTTCAAACTCTAACACAACGATGGTTAACGGAGCGAGAATGGCAGTGAGCTTGAACATTCGCATTGTCATACAATCTAACACAATGGCAAGTAAAGAGGCACCTCCTGTACAATCCAGTATGTTACTTAATGACGAGAAGTCATTATCATCGAACGCTCCTCTAAACAGTGCCATAGCAGTAGACAAAAAAGTCTCCTTTGGAATCTTCTCTGGAACTGCTAAATCAATAAAATCGGCAGAGGCCCCAGCGATGCTGAATCTTAAACCAGCTAAAACAGTGAAAACATCAAGGAAAGGCCCAGCTCCAAAACGCCCATGCACAAATAAAGCGAAAAAATTTATAAGAAATTTGACCACGCCTCCACGACCCGAAGTCACAAAAACCAGTTTGTTGACTAAACAGCCAGAAACGCAAAATACCAACAAAAATAAATTGAAAGTTCATGCAACAAACTTAGGGAAGGCTACAAAACATGGGCGTGAAGATATTAGCTCTTCAGTTGTCCTTTCCGCAAACAATTCAATCAATCTGTGTGATCTATCAACATACACAGTAGATGAAGATGAGGAACCAGAAAGCGAACCACTTGCAAGCGATGGCCCAGTAATGAAGGGTGATGAGAGAACAAATCAAGCCGTCACTGACAAGTTTGCTCTGATTGAAAGCTATTCGTTGGGGCCAGCTAGATCGCTGTCCTTTGGACGTCAAAATGACCAGCCTGGCATTTTGAAAGACAGACTTGAGGCCCAAAGTAAATCCTTTGGCGCTCCAGTAAATTCAAGACTGAAGCTAAATCCAAAATATACAAATGCGCAATCGCAAAATCAAAAGCTACACAGTAGCCAAAATCGATCTGAGCAACAAGTACCTGTAAATGGAAGTTGGTGCAAATTGGAACTTGAAAACATCTTGGAGGACAAAAACGAAGTAAATTTAAATAGAGCTAACGTAATGAGGTTGCTTCATAATGTACCTGCTCTACGAAAAATACGATCAGACGACATTGCAATAGTGGAATACAAAACAGAGTCAAGATCTGACTGGGTTATCCCACACATGAAGTCAAAGACCGTAGCAAGACCTCTACTAAACTCAAAAGATAACTTATTGTTCTTCGGCTTTGATCTATCAATGTCTGAAGAGCAGCAGTGTTTCCTCAATTCCACAAATGAGAAATGTCAACATCCTACGTCCAACAATGCCAAAAGAGATGTTTTGTGGAAACAACTTAAACAACAATCGGTGCATCCAGCTGAAACAAACAAACAAAGGAGAAATGTATAGGATGACGCAGGGTCAAGAGATATGACCCAATTATTAACATCATGGAATACATGAGGCTTCTCCCACTTCTTTCAGGAAGGAGGCCCACAAGATATAAAAAGTGTTTTCATATGCTTGCAAGAAACATGGCTCCGGAAGACTTCTTCATGTGATGGCTACACAATTTTCTTAAATGAGGCTGGTAAAAATCAATTTGGACGTCCCTTTTCTGGTCTACTGTCCATGATAAAGAACTCCTCAGGTTGGGAAGTGATTGAAATACAAAACCCCAACCTATTTGTACAGGCGATCACTCTTCAAATATCCATAGGCAACCAGTTAGGAAACCTACAAACCTACAAAAACAACAACTACTGCTAATAAACACCTATTGGAACCCAGTAATGATCTCAGAGTCAGAATATCTAGCATCAGTAACATCGCAAATAGTCAGCTGTTACGCATCATTCAGAGAGCCATTTATTCTAGTTTGTGGCGACTTAAACTATACATGGTTTGACAAAACAAAAGAATGTCACCTCAATGACACGCAACAAATTCCAACTGAACTTTAAGATCGAGGCACCAAATGGGTTTACGAACTAAAGACACGTAACTGTGTAATGCTAAACGGATGCACCAGAGGTGACATTCCTGCAGCTGCCACGTGGCATCAAGGAGATCTAAAAAAAACTCTACACTATATTTGGGTCTCTGAAAATCTACATGTCTATATCTCAAATTTAATAATAAAAAAATCCACATCAAGTGATCATGATGTGCTCATGTTATCTTGGGAGAACTCATATAAAAGAAGCCAACCCAACTACACCGCGCAACAAGACATCAACAGCGCTCAAAACCGACTGCGAATAAACAGCAAGCAGACCGATAAATTGAAAATGGACTATAGTCATACTTGCTCCCAGAGTTCACATGTAGAATACTGGTCTCTACTAAAACAATTCACTAGTAAACACAAGTTGACGCCTAGAAGCTATACTCACCCATTTAGCCCTGAACTACGCAAAGCAAAGAAAACTTTATTAAAAGATCTGAAAATGTTAAAGAAAGCTGGTGGAAACAATCTAATTCTGCTGACGGCTAAGAGACGTCAACACTATCGAAAATTGGCTCAAGTCCTTTAACATCATACGTGGGCAAGGACAAGCCAAATTGCTGTTGCGCTTATTGACACAAAAATATAGCTGCAACATATGGAAAATAATAAACTCTGGTAATCTAAAGCAAACAAACTCCCTAGCGAATGGAGTGAACGCCGCCAGCTGGGTGAAGCACTATACAGCAGTATTTAACAACGATCACGCTGACAACTTTGCCAATCCCACATTAGAAGTTTGTAACTGGGATGTCATTGAATCCATTGAAAACATTAAAAACGCTATTCAAAAATTGAAGTCCTCGCAAGCAGCTGGACCAGGCGGGATATCTAACTATATGCTAAAAGCAAATAAAGACAATTGGGCACATTTTATCAAAGTATTATTTGATCACATCGCCCAAAAGACATCGATCCCTGATTCCTGGACCGATGCGATCATAGTCCCGGTGTTTAAAAGAGGAAACCGAGATGATCCGGCAAATTACCGTCCCATAGCGTTATTAGACACTATGGGGAAAATATTTATCACCTTCCTCCAAAGAAAAATCTCCACATGGGCAAAAGACGCCATGATTTATGACGCAAGACAAACTGGATTCACCAAAGGAGTCGGTGTGGAACTTAATGTGATGATATTAAATTTGGTCAAATTGGATGCAATAAAACACAAAAAAAGATTGTTTCTAGCATTCATTGACCTAAAAGAAGCTTTTGATAGCATCAATTGCCAGCTCTTGTGGCAGAAATTAAAGACATGGGGCTGTCCAAATCAGCTATTATCCCCACTGATGGCACTACACGCTAACACCAGCATCCGTGTGCGTTTAAATGCAGAAGGCAAATTATCAGAAGAAATAAAAACCACAAAAGGTGTAAAACAAGGTTGTCCTCTTGCAGCCCTGCTGTTCAAACTTTTCATAGCAGATATTCCTGAAGCACTTGCACAAATACGGTCTTTTCCCCCCAAAGTAAATGGAAATCATGTAAGCCACATAATCTATGCAGATGATGTAGTACTGCTGGACAGCACTGAAATAGGCCTACAAAGACTGCTATCAGCCCTGCAGAACTATCTAACAGCAAATCAGCTGACTATAAATGTGAATAAATCAAAAGACGTTGCACTAGGGTACAAAACCAAAACGGAGAAAGCAATTTTCCAGTGGAAAGTATACAATGAAACACTGACGAGAACAGATGCAATTCGATACTTGGGTGTCTCCTTTAACATCTCGATTAGAGAATGGAGCTGGACCAATGAGGTCTCATCTTGCATGAGAATGTTTGCTTTGCAAGGACTAAAATTGCATTGAAAATATGGAAAATTTTCACTACAACCATTAGTAACCTTCTATCAGCAAAAAGTGACCCCAGCGGTTTGTTTTGGTAGTGAAAAAGGGTGGAACATCAACGCTAGCTTTTGGTCACAATTAGAAGGGAGCTTTTGGCGCAAAGCTCTCAAACTCCCACAGTGTATCTCAATGGTGGCTTTAAGACATGAGCTGGGTCTTAAATCTTTAAATTCCCTTGTCCTGTGGAAATCAATAACATGAGATTATCTCCCATAACAAATGCATATCTCATTCTAAACAACAAAAGTCATGATTTATCTGCCTCCATACTAAATAAAAAAACTAATGGCTATTCTGGATGATGCTGACATAAAAATGTCTCTAGTCCTAAAGATTCCACAATTGGCAAAAGAAAAATTCAGACAATGGAAGCGGATTACCAATGCTGAAAAACGAGCCTCATTGGCATCTGCAATAGATTTGGGCCTGACATCGCAAAAAGTAGGCGTACTGCCAAAGTATCTTGCCAAATTTCCATCAAACTATCATCGGAACCAGTTTCTAAGATTACGCCTCAACCTCTACCACACACAAGAGCGGCTGATGAAAATAAAAGACCCAATGACTAAGAATGACATTTGTCGCTTCTGCCAGAGAGAGGTGGAATCATTTAAACATTTGATAATTGAGTGTCCGAAGATTGCAGGCTGTCGGGGAGTTTCTCCCGGGGTCGGCTGGGCCGTCCGCAGACCTCCGGGCTGGGAGGCCCCAACTCCTCCTGCGTTTCCCAAAAATGAATATGAGACACACGCAAGAAGCAAGGTGGTTCTGCTGTTTATTGAACAACGGCAGGGATGGGTCTAGGATCGTACGCGTCCGTCCAGACTCTCGAAATTCGTGGGGCTTGCAGGCCCCTTTTTGCCTCAGTATGACACGCTACTTGCGTCACCTGGGAATGTTAGCGAAAAAACCTATCGCCACTCTGGATTGGTTCCTCGAGTGGTAGGGTTAGTATAGCATACATATAGAGAACATTGTTAGTGGTTAAGGGTCAGTCAGGTGCAATACTTGGGTTGTCCCTTCTATTAGATACTTGAAAATTGTTACACAAAGACCCCTAATGATTGGCTAATGTTAGTGGCGTCAGTGATAAGTGCCCCCATGTTCTGATTGGTCCACTCGCGAGCACCCCAGCCTGGGACCATCGTTGTTCCCAGCTCGCGGTGTACCTGTCATTTGCAACAATATGTAACTATGTGTTCGTGCAGACAATGCAAGGATTTGCTCATAGGCCTGAGAGCAGACCTTTCCCATCACTGTAGGTGTCCACTGGGTCATTTCATTGTTGCAGCCTGTGTCCCAGATGTGGGACCCAGGCGACTTCTCCCTCGTGGGTCTGGCTCCTTGTCAGGTTTGGCTTGGTCACGTGAGGAGAGACCGTGGCTGAGGCAGAATTCTGCACATTTAAAGTTGTATTTGCCTTTGCGTGCCTGGTTTTGCTTACAGGTGTGACCTTGGCGTCGGCTGGTAGCATACGAGTTGCAACATCGCTCCCTTGGCTGCCAGCTCTCGCTGGGCTCGTTCTGCAGGGTCAGCAATTGTACTCTTGCTCGCTCAGTGTTCATGGCGGCTCTTGCTTGCGGCCTACTTGGGCCTGGTTCATAGGTGGGGATGTGTAATGCACGGCACTTATGTTGCGGTGTCACATGGCTTCATAGGCAGTGTCATGTCTTCGTTGTATTTTTATCACAATGCTAGGGTCGGGAGAAGCGTCAGCAAGCATGTAAACGAGTGCTTTGTGCGTCTTGCGTTTCTGCATTTCGGAGAACCTATGTGAAAAATAATAAAGATGCGCGTCAGTGGGTGTGTCCGTCACCTACATCATAGCACTGAGTATATTCTTTGTGTGGATTGGTGTAGGAGTGTCCAGTGTGCATGGTTGCACGTGTGTTCTGACAGTTGGCTAGGTCGTCATGGCATCTCTAACGATGTAGGTCCTTATTGTTGAAGGGCTTAGTCGAGTTCATCCATGCCACAGGTGTCGGCTTGAGTAGGGCTGGCTGGCGGGCAGGCTGGTGGGCACATCCGTATGTTCTTGTACCAGGGTATTTGGTCGTCTGGTAGATAGATGAATTCATCTTGTGGTGGGTGTCTGGGCAGCGATCCTCTGGGCCAGGGGCGCGAGGAGATTTGGGGGAGTCTTTTCTCCCATTCTCCCACTTCAGTCCCCCCTTTGGTCGACTTGTCGACCACAAACATATCCTTTTCTCTATCTCCTCTTACTCTCCATATTTTAGTCACTCCTCCCAGGTGTCCGTAGTGGTTGACATGGTCCTCAAATGACCAATACATATATACACAACTTCCTCCCGGTTTGCAGTATACCCATCTTCCGATGTAGCTCCTCGGGTTTCTTGGGTTTTCGAGCTTTACGGATGGTGGGTCTAGGTGGTTGGTGATGATCTGTCTGCGCAGTTTTTCTCTTTCCTTTATTATGGTGTCTGTGTGCTGGTCATCATCAGTTGGCATCAAGGGGTGCATACCAACCATTTCGATCATTTTGTCTGTAGTGCGTGCCTTCCTGACCTTCCAAAACCTTATTATAATCAATGCAGCTCCAGCCAGTATTATGCATCCAACTATAATCTTCAGCCCGTCCGACAGCCATGATGGCATCCATGACCGTAACAATGAAAACCAGCTATCATCCTTCTTCACTCCTTTACTTTCTTCCATCATTTTGGAGTGCATCTGGGCCAGCTGTGATACTGCTTCAGTGAGTGTACCATTGTCGGCATCGTTAGCAGGAATAAATGTGCAGCATGATTGTCCTATCTTTGTGCAAACTCCTCCCTCCATCGCTGTGAGGAGATCCAATACATATCTGTTCTGTAGAGCTACCATTCTCACCACTCGCAGTTCCTCTTTTATTGCGTTGAATCCGTTTACTGTTTAATTAATGGTCATCATTTCTCAGGAATAAGGGCTGGTGCCGCCGGGGAGTAACTAAGTTTTCTTATTAAAGCATTGGTAAAGAGAACTACATTTCCCAGCATTCCGGGGAGGACCTGTAGTTCAGCGCAAGTTGCCGTGCGTTGCCAGCTGCAAGTAATGAAGGGCAGCATAAAGCCAACACGCTCGCAGCCGCAGGTGTGGCTTATTTTGTGTTCCTGGATGGGTGCGGTCGGAGCGAGACGTGAGCGAAGCTTTCCTTACAGCCCATAAGACTTTGGAGCAAGACGAAGCTTACGGACTGGCTGGCAGATGTTACAGCGTTTTCTTCAGACTCCAACTGGTCCCGTGGGGCCGCTCGGAGCTCAGATAAGTACTGGGCACATTACGAGTTTACAGCAAAGTGGGTGTTTTCAGTAAATCCTTGTTAAGGACTTCGATGCTTAATACTCGTGTGTTTAAAGGCACACGGCAGAGTGCGGACCATGTTTAGGGTTGCTAACTCAGCAACATACAGTACAGGACATTCAGGGTTAGGGGCTGTTTAGGCACAACAGTGATCTGTGTCCCTGTCTGGGCATGTACATTATGGCTATATGTGTTCAGTGTTGCTTCAGCTTGCCCAACGGCCATGTGTCATGTATTTCATGTATGGAATCTAATTCCATCGTTGGTGTTCATCTATGCTTGCTATATGTTTATCTTGTTACATGTTCACACGTATTAAGGTGTGTTTATACGATTTAGAGGTAGGCTGGAGGCAAGATTAATAGCGCATACCCTATGTGTTTGGTTTAGTAAAAGAACTAGATAAGGAGTTTTTTTCCCTGTGCTTCCCCTTTCCTATCCACCTTAGGAGTTCCCTAACCCTCTATCCAGTGTTCCTACATCCCTCCCCTATCCACAACCTCTTCCTAACTCCTCTTCCCCCCATTGGCTGCCACGTGGTGTACTGTGTCTATAATCAGGTGCCTGTGCCAACCACGGGTGGAGGGTCGAATTCATTCGGCTTCTGTGGTTCGGGGGAGAGTGTCGATTCCTCTCCTCCATTATTGTGTGCATACTGACATAATAAGCCACCCCCATATTGGGATACTAAAACCACCCAAGCCAAATGGATACGACTCCTCCGCCTTTAGCCGATGTGCTAAAGGCTCTTCAAGATATTCAGTTAGAATTAGCACAGGCACGCCAAGAGTCAGACAACTTAAAATTACAAGTACAAGGTTTGATGGCGCAGCAAACCCCCTTGGAGGGGGCTAGTGGGTCTAATGTTAGAGAACCATCTACTAGTCAAAATGCTACCGTTATTGTTCAATCTCCTAGTAATGTACCGTTAGCAGCACCTGAACGGTTTTCTGGTGATCCTCGGAAGTATATGATGTTTCTTACACAATGTAGATTGCATTTTCTGTGTAAACCCATGGCGTTTGAGACCATTCAGGCCAGAACGGCATTTGTAATATCATACTTGACAGGGGATGCGGCGGCCTGGGCAATGCCCTTGGTTCAAAAGGATGATCCTTTGCTGTTTAGTTGGGATGGGTTTTTGGCAGAATTTGGAAGGTTGTTTGATCGGCGGGAAGTGTCTTTGGCCCAAGATAAAGAATTATTAGGGTTGAAGCAGGGTACTAAAGATTTGGTAACGTATGTGACCCAATTTAATAGATTGGTGATTGAAACAGAATGGCCAGAGGCTAAACAAACAGTGTTATTTTATCAAGGATTGAAGGATGAACTAAAGGATGCCATTGCTCAAGTGGAGCCGCAACCTAGAACATGTACAGCTATGATAGATTTGGCATTGAGACTAGATCACAGATTGAACGAGAGAAGAGGTGAAAGAAAAAGACCGAAGGCCGTTTCGTTTGCGAGACTAGATAGAAGTAGAGGAGGAAGGTTGAGTGAGGTGGAACCCATGCAGATTGGTAGTATCAGAGGACCTTTATCAACAGCGGAAAAAGAGCAGCGTAAAAGTAACAATCTATGTCTCTATTGTGGACAAGCAGGGCATTTTATCCGCAATTGCCCTAATACTCCTCAGAAAGGGGGCGGGGGAGACAAGAGCAAGAAGGAAACGGTAAAAGAGATGGGCCGGCCTTAGGGGGAACACAGGTGTCTGGCCCGAGTGAAGTAAGGTTCCCCAGATGGGTAGCAAACACGGTTGGAAGCAAAACCTTTCATTTTTATATCTTGGTGACATTATGTTTTGCGTTGTCCAAAAAAGAGGTATGGGCACCGGTAGATTTGGGGGCTACGGGAAATTTTGTAGACATTACTTTGGCTGAACATTTAAGATTACCTGTGCAAGACAAGGAGAGGGTGGAAGGAATGCAGTCAGTGGATGGGTCCCCGTTGATATCCGGACCAATTCGAAAGCAGACTGAGAAATTGGAAATGATATGTGCGGCAGGTCATAGAGAGGAAATCACATTTGATTTGATAGCAGCACCTCAGTTTGGTGTGATCCTGGGAATGCCTTGGTTGAAAGAACATAATCCAAGAATTGACTGGGTAAAGCAGAGGTTGTGGTTCAAGGAACAGGAGTGTAAGGAACATATGTTATCAGAATTGGGACCGGCAGCATTGTTGGTGGAAAGGAAACTGGATATGCCAGTAATAGGAGCGGTGGAAACAGAGATCCCTGCCCAGTATATGGAATTTGCTAAAGTTTTTGACAATAGAGGAGCAGAACAACTACCACCGCATCGACCATATGATTGTGTTATCGAATTAGAGGAGGGGGCCAAGTTGCCTTGCAGTCGGATATATGCTTCACTGAAACTGAAAACAAACATCTCAGAGAATATCTTGATGAGATGTTGGCTAAAGGGTTTATCCGACATACAACTTCCCCTGTTTCTTCCCTCCTATTTTTTGTTCCCAAAAAGGAAGGCACGTTACGAACATGCATTGATTATCGTGCACTAAATAAGGTCACAATTAAGAATAGGTTTCCTTTACCTTTGATTTCTGTCTTGTTGGATCAAGACGGTCCGCAAAGATTTACACTAAATTTGATTTGAGAGGTGCCTATCACTTGATAAGAGTTAAGGAGGGTGATGAGTGGAAGACGGCCTTCAGAACTAAGTTTGGGTTGTTTGAGTAGCTTGTAATGCCATTTGGCTTATGTAACGCTCCGGCGGCCTTTCAGTTTTTTATGCAAGAAGTATTGTGAGATTTCATTTACATTTTTGTTATTGTTTACATCGACGACATTTTGATATACTCAGATTCCCCAGAACAACATGTTGGACATGTACAGGCCGTGTTGAAGCGTCTGCAGGAAAACCAACTGAGTGTAAAATTGGAGAAATGTGTATTCCATGTAAAACAGGTTGAATTTTTAGGATTTATTCTGACTCCAGCAGGAGTGGTTATGGATCCCAAGAAAGTGCAGGCAGTAACTGAGTGGCCTTCCCCGCAGTGCATTAAAGATATCCAATCATTCTTAGGGTTCGCCAATTTTTATCGGCGTTTCATTGGTAATTTCTCCAAGATAGTTTCTCCTATCACACAATTACTTCGGAAGGCAGTAAGATTTGTTTGGAATTCTGAGGCAGAAAATGCTTTTAAAGAATTAAAGAAAGCCTTTACTACAGCACCCGTGTTAAGACATCCAAACACTGAGAAAGCTTTTCAGGTGGAGACAGATGCTAGCAATGTGGCCTTAGGAGCTATATTGTCACAGAAAGAGGAGTTTGGAATATGGCATCCAGTGGCATTTTCCTCTAGAAAATTGACCGGTTGTGAGCAGAACTACTCCATTACTGATAAGGAATTGTTGGCCATTCGGGCAGCCTTTCTAGAATGGAGACATTATTTACTAGGGGCACGGCATCAGGTGGTGGTGGTAACAGATCACAAGAACTTGCAATATTTTAAAACTGCACAATCCCTGAGCCAGAGACAACTGAGATGGTCCCAGTATTTTAATGAGTTTGATTTTGTGGTAACATTCAGACCAGGCAGTAAAAATGGGAAGGCGGATGCCTTATCCCGATAACAAAATACAGACAATCTAGTAGAAGAAGTCAAAACAATTATTGCCCCAGAAAAAGTTATTGGAGCAGTCACTAAACACATAACTGACCAAATAAAGAAGGTGTTGTCACCAAGTCAAATGCAGAAGTGGAAAAATATGGATGCAACACGAATGGTGCGGGAGGGGTTGCCTTACCATAATGGGCATTTGTACTTACCCACCAAAGAATTACAAGAAAAGGCGTTGTATTGGTGCCATAATTCACCTTTAGCAGGACATGCTGGGCAAAGGAAAATGCAAATTATGTTAGAGAAGTACTTTTGGGGGCCTACATTAAGAAAGGATGTGGAGAAATATTTATTACATTGTGAAAATTGTGCGCGTAATAAGTCTGAGCATGTAAAAAAGAGAGGGCTCTTACAACCATTGGCCACTCCTGAAAGAGCATGGACTCACCTGTCAATGGATTTCATTACTGACCTACCACCTGATAATCAGTTCAATACCATTTGGGTGGTGGTAGATTTTCTGTCCAAACAAGCCCATTTTGTTCCATGTGTGGGAATTTCGGGAGCAGGCAAGTTGGCAGAGTTGTTTTTGCAACATGTAGTCAGATTGCATGGTCTGCTAAAGAGCATTGTGTCGGATAGGGGCTCGCAGTTTACATCTAGGTTTTGGCGTGCTTTCTGTCGGATGTTGGGAATCAATTGTGCTCTGTCCACTAGCTATCATCCCCAAACCGATGGGCAGACCGAAAGAGTGAACCAGACATTGGAGCAATACCTGAGAGGTTTCCTGGGGGATGGCAGAGAATCGTGGGTGCAGGCACTGTGGTTGGTGGAGTTTACATATAATAACACTTTTCACAGTTCTTTGGGAATGGCACCTAATGAATGTTTGTATGGGCATGAACAAAACATGATACCAGAACAACTACCAAACATGGAAAATATGCCAGCGTTGCAAGAGCGAAAACAGTTGCTTCTTCAAGTCAGACAGAGGGCACGCACAAATTTGGAGAGAGCCAAAGAAGCATATAAAAGACGGGCGGATAAACATCGACAAAAGAGTCCGCAGTATCAAGTGGGGGATCGAGTTTGGTTATCAACACGCAATCTTTCATTGGTAGGATCACGTAAATTTATGCCTCGGTTTATTGGTCCTTATGAAATATGTAAGTGTGAATCAAATACTGCTATGAAATTGCGTTTGCCAAAGACTGTGCCGGTACATCCGGTATTTCATGTATCTTTACTTAAACCTGCAGCTCCCGGAATGAAGACCAAACGGCATCCACCCATTGTACAAGATGGACAAGAGTAATTCGAGGTTAAAAGGATTTTGGACATGAAAAGGAAGAAGAAGCATCTATGGTACCTCATTCAATGGGTAGGTTACGGACCAGAAGACTGTTCATGGGAACCAGCAGAGGCCGTACATGCCCCCAGATTGGTGAAATTATTTCATTTGAGACATCCAGAAAAACCCGGTCCTGGAAAGAGGCCTGGGAGAGGAGGTAATGTCAGGAATAAGAGCTGGTGCCGCCGGGGAGTAACTAAGTTTGCTTATTAAAGCATTGGTAAAGAGAACTACATTTCCCAGCATTCCGGGGAGGACCTGTAGTTCAGCGCAAGTTGCCGCGCATTGCCAGTTGCAAGTAATGAAGGGCAGCATAAAGCCAACACGCTCGCAGCCGCAGGTGTGGCTTATTTTGTGTTCCTGGATGGGTGCGGTCGGAGCGAGACGTGAGCGAAGCTTTCCTTACAGCCCGTAAGACTTTGGAGCAAGACGAAGCTGGCGGACTGGCTGGCAGTTGTTACAGCGTTTTCTTCAGACTCCGAGTGGTCCCGTGGGGCTGCTCGGAGCTCAGATAAGTACTGGGCACATTACGAGTTTACAGCAAAGTGTGTGTTTTCAGTAAATCCTTGTTAAGGACTTCGATGCTTAATACTCGTGTGTTTAAAGGCACACGGCAGAGTGCGGACCATGTTTAGGGTTGCTAAATCAGCAACATACAGTACAGGACATTCAGGGTTAGGGGCTGTTTAGGCACAACAGTGATCTGTGTCCCTGTCTGGGCATGTACATTATAGCTATATGTGTTCAGTGTTGCTTCAGCTTGCCCAACGGCCATGTGTCATGTATTTCATGTATGGAATCTAATTCCATTGTTGGTGTTCATCTATGCTTGCTATATGTTTATCTTGTTACATGTTCACACGTATTAAGGTGTGTTTATACGATTTAGAGGTAGGCTGGAGGCAAGATTAATAGCGCATACCCTATGTGTTTGGTTTAGTAAAAGAACTAGATAAGGAGGTTTTTTCCCTGTGCTTCCCCTTTCCTATCCACCTTAGGAGTTCCCTAACCCTCTATCCGGTGTTCCTACATCCCTACCCTATCCACAACCTCTTCCTAACTCCTCTTCCCCCCATTGGCTGCCACGTGGTGTACTGTGTCTATAATCAGGCGCCTGTGCCAACCACGGGTGGAGGGTCGAATTCATTCGGCTTCTGTGGTTCGGGGGAGAGTGTCGATTCCTCTCCTCCATTATTGTGTGCATACTGACATAATAAGCCACCCCCATATTGGGATACTAAAACCACCCAAGCCAAATGGATACGACTCCTCCGCCTTTAGCCGATGTGCTAAAGGCTCTTCAAGATATTCAGTTAGAATTAGCACAGGCACGCCAAGAGTCAGACAACTTAAAATTACAAGTACAAGGTTTGATGGCGCAGCAAACCCCCTTGGAGGGGGCTAGTGGGTCTAATGTTAGAGAACCATCTACTAGTCAAAATGCTACCGTTATTGTTCAATCTCCTAGTAATGTACCGTTAGCAGCACCTGAACGGTTTTCTGGTGATCCTCGGAAGTATATGATGTTTCTTACACAATGTAGATTGCATTTTCTGTGTAAACCCATGGCGTTTGAGACCATTCAGGCCAGAACGGCATTTGTAATATCATACTTGACAGGGGATTGTAACGCTCACCTGATTCTCGCAGAGGCGCCGGTCTTGACTGGGCGACTACCGTATCTTCAAAAGTGATGTGTAGCACCCGGTTGGCTCTTTGGGCTGGACCTCTGTGCACTGTATGCCTGACTCGAAGAGTAAGATGTCTGCAGATAGAAAATATGGGATTAATGATCTGGGGTTATTGGGGTGTCCCTATCTCTTTCCTTTTCTCCTCTCCTGTAGAACCCCAAAGGTTAACGCTGTCACCTTAGGTAAGTGAACGCCGAGCTCTCCATCTGCCTCGGGGCAGGGTGCTGTAACCAGTTTCTTCACTGGATCGGTAGCGCAGGCCTCTTGACTTCAGAGGACTGCTGTCCGTCGTTTACTTCACGAACGGTGAGTTCCGAATATTTCAAATGTCTTTAAAAGTCTTTTGTAATGCTGTCTCTTATTTTGCAGGGTTCCGGCGATGGCGGTTGACTGGCTGAAGTGAGTTGAGGATGGACCCGTATGCGGAATAGAAGCGCCTGGAAGCGCGTAAGTAAGCGCTTGTTGCTTGCTTCACAATGCGCACTAACTGTCCTTTTATTTTGCAGGTACCAGTTCGGATCTGCTGAAGGATGCCGGAATGCCCACTGAGTTCGGCGTGGATGGAGTAATGGCACGTGAGTATTTAACGTTACCCAATGTCTTTAAACGCACCTTCTTTTGACTTACAGATGCGGGATGCAGCGCCGAAGGCCTCCGGAGCGTGCGAAGAGTTGGTAAGCCTTTGTCTTTCAGATGCAGGAATGCTGCGCGAGGCGTTGATGACAGCCGATGGACCAGGTAAGAGATGCGCTGTCACTGAAGACCGTAGTGCTAACCTGTTCTTTCTTGTCTTTATAGATGTTGCTGAAGACTGGATTCAGGATGGTAAGCCTTTTTCCTTTAGGCCCAGGATCAGATGCAGAAGACACGATGAGCGTTCTGCTGCAGAGGATGCAGAATAACGCAAAGCAAGATTCATCCATCGGGTGTGGTTTAAATAGCCTCCTGTAGTGCTTAGGTGTCTCCTTCCACAGCCACGCCCAGGTAAGAAAAGAGTTCCTGCTTTCCAGAAGAGTTCCAGTGTTCTGAACCTAGGGAGTGGCTCCTGCCCCAACCAACAGGAAAAGTAGTCCCAAACAGAAGAGGATCAGGGGTTCAACTGGCAGGTAAGTAAGCAGCATGGTCTGCTGCAGGTAAGTCCACCCAAGCATTATGAGCCCAGCGCTTGCAGCGCTGGGACTGGGCATATTTATGAGCCTGGCGCCACTGGCGCCAGGACAGGGTCCAAAAGGTCCCAATTGGGACTGGCTGGCACTCGGAACCTAGGTTATGAGTCTGCTTCCAAGGGAGTTGGGTAAGTCCTGGCCTTTTGGAAGCAGAGATCATGACAGTACTCCCCCTCAAGGCCCCTCCTAAACCGGGCTTCCCCGGGGGTTTTGGCTCGTCAGGAAATGTTTGATGAAATCTTTTGATTAGACGAGGAGCGTGGACATATTCTGCAGGTTCCCAGGATCTTTCTTGAGGGCCGTAGCCTTTCCAGTCAATTAGGTAAAATAGCTTAGATTTGGAGATCTTGGAGTCCAGGATGCTTTTGACTTCAAACTCGAGTTCTCCATCAACTAGGATAGGTTTTGGGGATTTAGTTAGTCGGGTTTGAGGTTGCACGGGTTTTAAAAGAGAGACGTGGAAGACCGGATGTATCTTCATGTGAGGGGGCAAGTCCAACTTGACCGCTACTGGGTTTACTATGGTAGTGATGGAATAGGGACCAAGGTATCTTGGGTTGAATGTGCGTGGTCCTTTTAGAGGTAGATATTTGGTGGATAACCAGACTTGATCTCCTACTTGATATTGGGGGGCTTCCTTCCGATGTTGATCTGCTCCTTTCTTGTATTGTTCTTTAGCCCTTTGAAGGTGAGAAACGGCTTCCTTAAAAGCTTGGGTGATAGTAGAGTGCAGGTAGTCTACTGCTGGTGTTCCAAGATCTTGGGGTGGATCCAACTCTGAGGTTCGAGGGTGACAGCCGTATAAAAGAAGAAACGGGGTTTTCCCAGTTCCTGAGTGGACAGAGTTGTTGTAGGCATATTCGGCTATCCAAAGGATATCTTTCCAAGTTTTTTCAGTTTGTTGCAGCATACAGCGTAAATACTGTTCCAGAGTTTGATTGGTCCTCTCGGTTTGTCCGTCGGTTTGAGGGTGGTGACTGGTCGATAATCTCACATCAATTTGAGCCGACCGACAACAACTTCGCCAAAAATGAGAAATAAATTGACTACCTCGATCCGAAATTAGAACCGAAGGAAAACCGTGCAGTCGGACGATGTTTTTGAGAAATTCTCGGGCCAGAGTTGCTGCTGTTGGCAAGCCTTTGAGCGGAATGAAATGCGCCATCTTGGAGAATAAGTCCACGATTACTAGAATCGTATTGTATCCGGAGCATGGAGGTAGATCGGTGATGAAGTCCATAGAAAGCGTATGCCAAGGGCGAGGTGGGATGTCAATAGGGCGTAAGAGGCCTGCTGGTCTTTCCTTTTGACTCTTGTTTTGGGCGCATACTCCACAGGACATTATAAAGTCTCTGATATCTTTTTTCCAAGACGGCCACCAGAAGTAGCGCTTGATCTTTTCTGAGGTCTTGGCCATACCGGGATGTCCTTCCATTAAAGAATTGTGATAACAAGAGATTACTTTTTTCTGTAAATCTGTGCTGGGTAGGTATAATCATTCTTGGAAATACAATAAGTTGTCCTTTACTGCAAAGTCCTTTCCCTGCAGATGCCAATTCTGTATGTCTGCTGGAGTTACAAGTTGCCTGGCTTTATCCTTAACTTCCTCTATGGATTCTGTGGCGATTACACCCAGAATTCTTTGTTCGGGAATGATTGGTACAGGTTTAGGGTTGATCAAGTGTTCTTCCACTCCCATCCGAGAAAGGGCATCAGCTTTACCGTTCTTTGTACCAGGTCGATAGGTAATTATGAAGTCAAACTCGGCAAAGAATAATGCCCAACGGAGTTGTCTAGAGGATTGGGCTTTTGCAGTTTTCAAATATTGCAGGTTTCGGTGATCCGTAATCACAGTAACGGTGTGTCGGGCCCCCAGCAGATAATGCTGCCAAGCCTTAAAGGCAGACTTGATAGCCAGAAGTTCCTTGTCAGTAATCGTGTAATTGATTTCAGGAGGCGAGAATTTGCGGGACCAAAATGCCACGGGATGCAACTGATTGGTTACCGGGTCCTTTTGTGATAGAACTGCCCCCATGGCAAGGCTTGAAGCATCAGTTTCCACGATGTAGGGGAGTTCGGGGCGAGGGTGTTTTAAGATTGGTGCAGAGATAAATTTAGTCTTCAAATCCTGGAAAGCTTGTTCCGCCTCGGTAGACCATTCAAAACGTTTGTTTTTCTTTAACAAGGCAGTGATGGGCTGGACTATTCGAGAGAATTCGGGGATAAACCTGCGGTAAAAGTTAGCGAAGCCTAACATGCTTTGCACACCTTTTACGGAGGATGGTGATGGCCATTTGAGAACTGCATCGACCTTCTTTGAATCCATACGCACTCCGCCAGGTGATAATATGAATCCCAAGAATTCAACTTCAGTCACGTTGAAAACACATTTTTGCAACTTAGCGAAAAGTTTGTGTTGACGCAATCTTTCGAGGACCATTTTCACGTGTTTCCGATGTTCAGATTCCGATGAAGAATAAACGAGGATGTCGTCAATGTAAACAACAACACACACATCTATGAGCTCTCTGAGGACATCGTTCATAAAATATTGAAAGGCGGCCGGGGCATTGCAAAGTCCGAAGGGCATGACCTGATATTCAAATAGCCCATACTTGGTGCGGAAGGCCGTCTTCCATTCATCGCCCTCTTTTACTCGTACCAAGTGGTAAGCTCCTCTAAGATCCAGCTTTGTATATATGCATGCTTTTCTGACTTGGTCCAGGAGTTCAGGGATCAAAGGTAACGGATATCTATTCTTAACGGTGATCTTGTTCAGGGAGCGATAATCTATACAAGTTCTAAGGTCTCCTTCCTTTTTTGGAACGAAGAACAAAGCTGAAGAAGCAGGGGACTTGGAAGGACGAATAAACCCATTTGCCAGGTATTGATCCAGGTATTGTCGAAGGTGAAGGTTCTCAGGCTCGGTGAGGGCATAAATTCTACTACAAGGAGGAGTAGATCCAGGTATCAGGTCTATCTGGCAGTCATAAGACCTATGAGGAGGTAGAGAGTTAGCCTGATCCTTCCGGAAAACATCTTGGTATTCTAGGTATTCGGGAGGTAACTGGGGAGTCTCTGAAGAAATTGCTGCCAGTGCAACACCAGGTGGAGGGTGACAAGTAGAGACACATTCTGGAAACTGGACCGTTCTTGCTCGCCAATCGATCAGAGGATTGTGTTTCTCTAACCAAGGTATTCCTAGAATAATCTGAAACTGAGGGGCCTTGATCACATCGAACACGATCTTCTCATGGTGTCCATCTTGACTTACTAGCGTCACCTCTTGAGTGGTATGCGTTACTGGCCCGGAGGCTATCTCCGTACCATCCACCGTAGTAATGACGTCCTTTACAGCCTTGGGACAAAGAGTTAGATTCATCCTCAAAACCATTTCATGATCCACATAATTGCCGATGGCACCGCTGTCGACGTAAGCTTCAATTGCATGTAATCGATCCGGATTATCAGGGCTAATGAGGACCATAGGTATCACGAAATGCGAGGTCACGGAACTGGTTTTCACGCTCGGCAAGAGGACCTCTATTCTTGTCGGGCGAGGTCGTTTCCCTGCTCAGAGTTTGTAACTTTGGTAACTGCAGCTCCTACTGCCTTCTTGGCAGGTTTCACCGGACAGCCTCGAAGAAAGTGCCCTGAGTTTCCGCAATAGAGGCATAATTGCAACTGTTTTCTCCTTTCCCGCTCCTTTTGTGTTAGAGGACCTTTCAGACCCCCTATTTGCATGGGTTCCCCGGAGTCTACTCCTTTGGAAGGAGTTGGCGGTTTGGAAAATACTCGAGCATCAAACTTGGAACGATCGGCCTTCCTGTTCTGCAGTCTGTGATCTATTTGAACGACTAAGTCTATATAGTCCGAACAATCTTGTGGGGGATTCACTACTTGGGCTAACACATCTTTGAGCTCTCCACGTAGACCTCTATAAAACAGCGTAATCCTTTTGTCCTCAGGCCATTGAGTTTCCACTATCAGTCTGTTGAAAGACGCAATATAAGCCAAAAGGTCTTGATTACCTTGTCGCAACGAAAGAAGCTCATTGTCCAAGGCCTGCCCCTGTGAATGTCTTGCGAACAGTTTTTCCATACTGAGCTGAAAAGCTTGAAAATCATGGAGGACCGGATCATCTTGATTTACTAGAGGGATCGACCAGTCTGCCGCATTGCCACTAAGGTACGAAAGCACGAAAGCTACTTTAGCTTGATCAGTTGGAAAGGCTGCTGGCCGGCATAAGAAATGCAACCGGCACTGATTGATAAATACTGCAAACCTCTTTGGGTCCCCAGAAAATCGTTCGGGCGGAGCCAGAGGTACATTCCCAGGTAGGTTGATCTTCACTGGATTCATAGAGGATGTAGAAGGAAGATTTCCCCCAGATGCGGGTAACGGGGTCTGTCCGGCTTGTGACTGTAGCAATTGTCTAGCGAGATCGTCTGTTCGCTCCTTGGAAAAAATTAGTTCCCTTCTTAGAGCATTCGTTTCCTAGCGAGCTGCATGCACTTCTGCCCTTAGTTCCCCAAGTAACCGGGCTAGGTGGTCGGTATCCGAGGTTTCCATAGCGCCTGGGCGAGAGTTTTGCGGTAGGCTTTGCGTTCTGTAACGCTCACCTGATTCTCGCAGAGGCGCCGGTCTTGACTGGGCGACTACCGTATCTTCAAAAGTGATGTGTAGCACCCGGTTGGCTCTTTGGGCTGGACCTCTGTGCACTGTATGCCTGACTCGAAGAGTAAGATGTCTGCAGATAGAAAATATGGGATTAATGAACTGGGGTTATTGGGGTGTCCCTATCTCTTTCCTTTTCTCCTCTCCTGTAGAACCCCAAAGGTTAACGCTGTCACCTTAGGTAAGTGAACGCCGAGCTCTCCATCTGCCTCGGGGCAGGGTGCTGTAACCAGTTTCTTCACTGGATCGGTAGCGCAGGCCTCTTGACTTCAGAGGACTGCTGTCCGTCGTTTACTTCACGAACGGTGAGTTCCGAATATTTCAAATGTCTTTAAAAGTCTTTTGTAATGCTGTCTCTTATTTTGCAGGGTTCCGGCGATGGCGGTTGACTGGCTGAAGTGAGTTGAGGATGGACCCGTGTGCGGAATAGAAGCGCCTGGAAGCGCGTAAGTAAGCGCTTGTTGCTTGCTTCACGATGCGCACTAACTGTCCTTTTATTTTGCAGGTACCAGTTCGGAGCTGCTGAAGGATGCCGGAATGACCACTGAGTTCGGCGTGGATGGAGTAATGGCACGTGAGTATTTAACGTTACCCAATGTCTTTAAACGCACCTTCTTTTGACTTATAGATGCGGGATGCAGCGCCGAAGGCCTCCGGAGCGTGCGAAGAGTTGGTAAGCCTTTGTCTTTCAGATGCAGGAATGCTGCGCGAGGCGTTGATGACAGCCGATGGACCAGGTAAGAGATGCGCTGTCACTGAAGACCGTAGTGCTAACCTGTTCTTTCTTGTCTTTATAGATGTTGCTGAAGACTGGATTCAGGATGGTAAGCCTTTTTCCTTTAGGCCCAGGATCAGATGCAGAAGACACGATGAGCGTTCTGCTGCAGAGGATGCAGAATAACGCAAAGCAAGATTCAACCATCGGGTTTGGTTTAAATAGCCTCCTGTAGTGCTTAGGTGTCTCCTTCCACAGCCACGCCCAGGTAAGAAAAGAGTTCCTGCTTTCCAGAAGAGTTCCAGTGTTCTGAACCTAGGGAGTGGCTCCTGCCCCACCCAACAGGAAAAGTAGTCCCAAACAGAAGAGGATCAGGGGTTCAACTGGCAGGTAAGTAAGCAGCATGGTCTGCTGCAGGTAAGTCCACCCAAGCATTATGAGCCCGGTGCTTGCAGCGCTGGGTCTGGGCATATTTATGAGCCTGGCACCACTGGCGCCAGGACAGGGTCCAAAAGGTCCCAATTGGGACTGGCTGGCACTCGGAACCTGGGTTATGAGTCTGCTTCCAAGGGAGTTGGGTAAGTCCTGGCCTTTTGGAAGCAGAGATCATGACAGGGATGCGGCGGCCTGGGCAATGCCCTTGGTTCAAAAGGATGATCCTTTGCTGTTTAGTTGGGATGGGTTTTTGGCAGAATTTGGAAGGTTGTTTGATCGGCGGGAAGTGTCTTTGGCCCAAGATAAAGAATTATTAGGGTTGAAGCAGGGTACTAAAGATTTGGTAACGTATGTGACCCAATTTAATAGATTGGTGATTGAAACAGAATGGCCAGAGGCTAAACAAACAGTGTTATTTTATCAAGGATTGAAGGATGAACTAAAGGATGCCATTGCTCAAGTGGAGCCGCAACCTAGAACATGTACAGCTATGATAGATTTGGCATTGAGACTAGATCACAGATTGAACGAGAGAAGAGGTGAAAGAAAAAGACTGAAGGCCGTTTCGTTTGCGAGACTAGATAGAAGTAGAGGAGGAAGGTTGAGTCAGGTGGAACCCATGCAGATTGGTAGTATCAGAGGACCTTTATCAACAGCGGAAAAAGAGCAGCGTAAAAGTAACAATCTATGTCTCTATTGTGGACAAGCAGGGCATTTTATCCGCAATTGCCCTAATACTCCTCAGAAAGGGGGCGGGGGAGACAAGAGCAAGAAGGAAACGGTAAAAGAGATGGGCCGGCCTTAGGGGGAACCCAGGTGTCTGGCCCGAGTGAAGTAAGGTTCCCCAGATGGGTAGCAAACACGGGTGGAAGCAAAACCTTTCATTTTTATATCTTGGTGACATTATGTTTTGCGTTGTCCAAAAAAGAGGTATGGGCACCGGTGGATTTGGGGGCTACGGGAAATTTTGTAGACATTACTTTGGCTGAACATTTAAGATTACCTGTGCAAGACAAGGAGAGGATGGAAGGTGTGCAGTCAGTGGATGGGTCCCCGTTGATACCCGGACCAATTCGAAAGCAGACTGAGAAATTGGAAATGATATGTGCGGCAGGTCATAGAGAGGAAATCACATTTGATTTCATAGCAGCACCTCAGTTTGGTGTGATCCTGGGAATGCCTTGGTTGAAAGAACATAATCCAAGAATTGACTGGGTAAAGCAGAGGTTGTGGTTCAAGGAACAGGAGTGTAAGGAACATATGTTATCAGAATTGGGACCGGCAGCATTGTTGGTGGAAAGGAAACTGGATATGCCAGTAATAGGAGCGGTGGAAACAGAGATCCCTGCCCAGTATATGGAATTTGCTAAAGTTTTTGACAAAAGAGGAGCAGAACAACTACCACCGCATCGACCATATGATTGTGTTATCGAATTAGAGGAGGAGGCCAAGTTGCCTTGCAGTCGGATATATGCTCTCACTGAAACTGAAAACAAACATCTCAGAGAATATCTTGATGAGATGTTGGCTAAAGGGTTTATCCGACATTCAACTTCCCCTGTTTCTTCCCCCCTATTTTTTGTTCCCAAAAAGGAAGGCACGTTACGAACATGCATTGATTATCGTGCACTAAATAAGGTCACAATGAAGAATAGGTTTCCTTTACCTTTGATTTCTGTCTTGTTGGATCAAGTACGGTCTGCAAAGATTTACACTAAATTTGATTTGTGAGGTGCCTATCACTTGGTAAGAGTTAAGGAGGGTGATGAGTGGAAGACGGCCTTGAGAACTAAGTTTGGGTTGTTTGAGTACCTTGTAATGCCATTTGGCTTATGTAACGCTCCGGCGGCCTTTCAGTTTTTTATGCAAGAAGTATTGCGAGATTTCATTTACATTTTTGTTATTGTTTACATCGACGACATTTTGATATACTCAAATTCCCCAGAACAACATGTTGGACATGTACAGGCCGTGTTGAAGCGTCTGCAGGAAAACCAACTGAGTGTAAAATTGGAGAAATGTGTATTCCATGTAAAACAGGTTGAATTTTTAGGATTTATTCTGACTCCAGCAGGAGTGGTTATGGATCCCAAGAAAGTGCAGGCAGTAACTGAGTGGCCTTCCCCGCAGTGCATTAAAGATATCCAATCATTCTTAGGGTTCGCCAATTTTTATCGGCGTTTCATTGGTAATTTCTCCAAGATAGTTTCTCCTATCACACAATTACTTCGGAAGGCAGTAAGATTGGTTTGGAATTCTGAGGCAGAAAATGCTTTTAAAGAATTAAAGAAAGCCTTTACTACAGCACCCGTGTTAAGACATCCAAACACTGAGAAAGCTTTTCAGGTGGAGACAGATGCTAGCAATGTGGCCTTAGGAGCTATATTGTCACAGAAAGAGGAGGATGGAATATGGCATCCAGTGGCATTTTTCTCTAGAAAATTGACCGGTTGTGAGCAGAACTACTCCATTACTGATAAGGAATTGTTGGCCATTCGGGCAGCCTTTCTAGAATGGAGACATTATTTACTAGGGGCACGGCATCAGGTGGTGGTGGTAACAGATCACAAGAACTTGCAATATTTTAAAACTGCACAATCCCTGAGCCAGAGACAACTGAGATGGTCCCAGTATTTTAATGAGTTTGATTTTGTGGTAACATTCAGACCAGGCAGTAAAAATGGGAAGGCGGATGCCTTATCCCGATAACAAAATACAGACAATCTAGTAGAAGAAGTCAAAACAATTATTGCCCCAGAAAAAGTTATTGGAGCAGTCACTAAACACATAACTGACCAAATAAAGAAGGTGTTGTCACCAAGTCAAATGCAGAAGTGGAAAAATATGGATGCAACACGAATGGTGCGGGAGGGGTTGCCTTACCATAATGGGCATTTGTACTTACCCACCAAAGAATTACAAGAAAAGGCGTTGTATTGGTGCCATAATTCACCTTTAGCAGGACATGCTGGGCAAAGGAAAATGCAAATTATGTTAGAGAAGTACTTTTGGTGGCCTACATTAAGAAAGGATGTGGAGAAATATTTATTACATAGTGAAAATTGTGCGCGTAATAAGTCTGAGCATGTAAAAAAGAGAGGGCTCTTACAACCATTGGCCACTCCTGAAAGAGCATGGACTCACCTGTCAATGGATTTCATTACTGACCTACCACCTGATAATCAGTTCAATACCATTTGGGTGGTGGTAGATTTTCTGTCCAAACAAGCCCATTTTGTTCCATGTGTGGGGATTTCGGGAGCAGGCAAGTTGGCAGAGTTGTTTTTGCAACATGTAGTCAGATTGCATGGTCTGCTAAAGAGCATTGTGTCGGATAGGGGCTCGCAGTTTACATCCAGGTTTTGGCGTGCTTTCTGTCGGATGTTGGGAATCAATTGTGCTCTGTCCACTAGCTATCATCCCCAAACCGATGGGCAGACCGAAAGAGTGAACCAGACATTGGAGCAATACCTGAGAGGTTACCTGGGGGATGGCAGAGAATTGTGGGTGCAGGCACTGTGGTTGGTGGAGTTTACATATAATAACACTTTTCACAGTTCTTTGGGAATGGCACCTAATGAATGTTTGTATGGGCATGAACAAAACATGTCACCAGAACAACTACCAAACATGGAAAATATGCCAGCGTTGCAAGAGCGAAAACAGTTGCTTCTTCAAGTCAGACAGAGGGCACGCACAAATTTGGAGAGAGCCAAAGAAGCATATAAAAGACGGGCGGATAAACATCGACAAAATAGTCCGCAGTATCAAGTGGGGGATCGAGTTTGGTTATCAACACGCAATCTTTCATTGGTAGGATCACGTAAATTTATGCCTCGGTTTATTGGTCCTTATGAAATATGTAAGTGTGAATCAAATACTGCTATGAAATTGCGTTTGCCAAAGACTGTGCCGGTACATCCGGTATTTCATGTAGCTTTACTTCAACCTGCAGCTCCCGGAATGAAGACCAAACGGCATCCTCCCATTGTACCAGATGGACAAGAGTAATACGAGGTTAAAAGGATTTTGGACATGAAAAGGAAGAAGAAGCATCTATGGTACCTCATTCAATGGGTAGGTTACGGACCAGAAGACTGTTCATGGGAACCAGCAGAGGCCGTACATGCCCCCAGATTGGTGAAATTATTTCATTTGAGACATCCAGAAAAACCCGGTCCTGGAAAGAGGCCTGGGAGAGGAGGTAATGTCAGGAATAAGAGCTGGTGCCGCCGGGGAGTAACTAAGTTTGCTTATTAAAGCATTGGTAAAGAGAACTACATTTCCCAGCATTCCGGGGAGGACCTGTAGTTCAGCGCAAGTTGCCGCGCATTGTCAGTTGCAAGTAATGAAGGGCAGCATAAAGCCAACACGCTCGCAGCCGCAGGTGTGGCTTATTTTGTGTTCCTGGATGGGTGCGGTCGGAGCGAGACGTGAGCGAAGCTTTCCTTACAGCCCGTAAGACTTTGGAGCAAGACGAAGCTGGCGGACTGGCTGGCAGTTGTTACAGCGTTTTCTTTAGACTCCGAGTGGTCCCGTGGGGCTGCTCGGAGCTCAGATAAGTACTGGGCACATAACGAGTTTACAGCAAAGTGTGTGTTTTCAGTAAATCCTTGTTAAGGACTTCGATGCTTAATACTCGTGTGTTTAAAGGCACACGGCAGAGTGTGGACCATGTTTAGGGTTGCTAAATCAGCAACATACAGTACAGGACATTCAGGGTTAGGGGCTGTTTAGGCACAACAGTGATCTGTGTCCCTGTCTGGGCATGTACATTATGGCTATATGTGTTCAGTGTTGCTTCAGCTTGCCCAACGGGCCATGTGTCATGTATTTCATGTATGGAATCTAATTCCCTTGTTGGTGTTCATCTATGCTTGCTATATGTTTATCTTGTTACATGTTCACACGTATTAAGGTGTGTTTATACGATTTAGAGGTAGGCTGGAGGCAAGATTAATAGCGCATACCCTATGTGTTTGGTTTAGTAAAAGAACTAGATAAGGAGGTTTTTTCCCTGTGCTTCACCTTTCCTATCCAGCTTAGGAGTTCCGTTACCCTCTATCCGGTGTTCCTACATCCCTACCCTATCCACAACCTCTTCCTAACTCCTCTTCCCCCCATTGGCTGCCACGTGGTGTCCTGTGTCTATAATCAGGCGTCTGTGCCAACCACGGGTGGAGGGTCGAATTCATTCGGCTTCTGTGGTTCGGGGGAGAGTGTTGATTCCTCTCCTCCATTATTGTGTGCATACTGCCATAATTAGTTCCCATCGGGTTATCTGGAGCCATTTAGCGTTTGCATAAGCTTGTAGTCCAGGGTGTATTATTGACGAGAAGAACATTGCAGCTCTGCTAAATAACCTGTGTTCTGGTGGGATAGAAGTTAGTGCTGTTTCCGACCTTCCCCACAGGTAGTTTCCTGTCAGAGGTTCTCCTTGTCTCTTTTTCCTGTTCAGGACATTATTGTTGTTGTTGTCGTTGTCCTCCCCCCTCTGTGATTGTACCGATCTCTTTTTCCGCTTGTTCCCTTCATCCATTTTGGGGAAGTTGGCCATGTTCACATGTTTTTGGGGCACCACTAGTGATGGTACATTGATGTGTTCCATTGTGCATATACCATTCTACAACGGGGGCAGGGTGTGATATGCCTTTTTTCCGCAGGCCCAGTAGTGATCCATTATCACTGCCTTTCCTGCACCCCCCTCTGGTAACTCTAACACGCTTGCACAGTTGGTGTTGTATCCCACCTCCACATCTCCTCTGTGTTGGTAGCATAACTTGAGCGCGGTCAGCGGTAGTATGCTTATTGGGTCTTCATCTTTCTCCATCCATGTCAGCAGGGGTACGTACTTGCCCCATGTCGTCCAACATCTGTCATTGTGTTCCTTTATGGTGGTAGTATTTTTTTCTTGTTACCATGTTGCTACAGACCACTCCTATGTCCCATTCATTGTTCATGTATACCTTCCCTGTTATTGTTACCAGTGGCCTTTCCCAACAGCCTTGTGTACCAGGAACTTCGGTGGCGTACCAATCACAGGGTAGGTATTGTAGTGTTACTTTCTTCGTTTCTCCCGTTTCAGGGCCACTTGTCATGTACCTGAACGCTTCGGCATGCAAACTGCTCTTGTGGTAACTCAAAAATGACTTGAGGAAATTGTTTTCATACGGGTATGTGTCTCTTGTTTTCCACTCCATTCTCATCACTGTTCCTTGAAATCGCCCTCTCGTTTGGAATAGTGCCAGATATATTATACATTGTGCCGTCTTTTCTTCTATTTCTGTGGCTACGAATGTCCGAGAAGCACTCATGGCGTATGGGAACAATGAGCAAACACAACAGGTGTCTTCTGTTGTCTGCTTACCTATTTGTGTCATGTGCTGGTACCACATGTTGTTCGAGACGTGTGCTGAATCTGTTATGTAATTATCAATACCCTTATTATCTGAGTATGTGCTGTGTTTAACTCTACTTCCTTTATGTGAAGGGTTGCTAGTACCACCTGACGTCACACCTGTTGCAGCCGTGGGAGGGGGTACGTTAGGTTTGCGTGCAGCCATAATATTGATAGCATAACTTTTCTGCCATACAGAGGCAGCCAATAGACCAGTGATGACCAATACTCCTATCATTTTTATTACAAAAGCTAGTCTCACCGGCATTTGCTCTTACCTTGCTGCAGTCCGGCAGCTTATTCTTGCGACGTTAAAGTTGCCCGCCTGAAAATTCCCAATACGCTTGTTATCTTGGTATTATTGTTAGTTGTTGTTATCAAGCTCTCCCTATCAAGTAATCGTTCAGTGCCCAGACGAAGAGCTGTTCCCACGCCAACCTTAGTGATCTATCTCTTAGAGCAGGTAAGTGCTGGTGAAGATGGGGAAATGATTGTTCTATGGCCAAAACAAATGAGGTGTAATATACGCGTACTGTAGCATCAAGGAGGAAGAGACAGTTGTACAAATGTAACTGGGATTTTATTACTACAAATAAGTAGAAGTAGAAGTATAAAAAGGGGTAAATATATAGGGAGGCACTCAAAGGGGATCCTTCATCTCTCCAACCGTCCCTTGAATGTTCTCTCCTCTCCTTCCACATTCCCTTCTGGAATCCCTGTAGATTCCACATCTGTGCAGCAGATGTCACCATGCTACACATCCCTCTTCTTTCTAGACAAGTCATTACTCTCCATAGTCAGTTAAGTACATTGGTCTCTGGTACCTTCTTCCAAACCTTGATACATAAGTCTTCATCACATTTGGTACATATATGGAATTAGCTGGTAAGGAAATTTTCTGGTTCTCTCTATTTTCAACAACATCACTTCTAACCATACTATCATCATTAATTTGCCTATTCAATCCCATCACTCTTCCATTATTCCAAACCCTTCCATCACTTGTTCGTACAGCATGTTTAAACACTTCAATGACTTGAATGGGATCTGACCACTTAATGTCTTTCACTCTCAAAGCTTCTGGCAACTTCTGTCTCACAAAATAACCTACTTCCAATGCCTTATTACTCTTGAATCCTTTCTTGTCATGCCATGCTTTATTTCTACCTTGTCTCAGTCTAATCATATCAGCAGCATTACTGGTTACCACTTCCATATTTACCACTTCACCCATCCATCCAGGACACAATTTGGTGATCGCTTTTCTACCTCTGCTCAGTTCAAATGGTGATACACCTGTAGAACTGTGCGGAGTAAACCTATGTGCCATAATGACATTTCTAACCGCTTCCTTCCAACTCATCCCATTAGCCCATGCCCATCTAATGGCATCTTTCAGAATCCTATTGTATATTTCTACTACACCATTGGTCTGCGGATGATAGACCGCGCTAGTCACATGTTTAATCGATTTCTTCTCTAAAAAATCCTCCATCTCTCTCGATACAAATTGTGGACCATTGTCAGATAGGATAACTCCAGGATATCCTTCCCGACCACATACCTCTTCTATGAAGTTGATAATATTTTTAGTCGTAACACTAGGCATCATTTTCACTTCTGCGCATCTTGTTAAAATATCAATCATAACCACACAAAACATTTGACTTCCTTCACTCCATATCGGACCCATTATATCAATCCCTACTTTCATCCATGGTCTACTCGGCACATCAGTCATAACCATCGGATACTCATTGCCCACACAACTCTTATCAGACTTATTGCAAAGGATACAGTTTCTTATGCTCCTCTCGATTTCTACATAACATCCCGGCCACCAGTACGTATTCCTTATCCGACCCTTTGTTTTGGAAATGCCTTGGTGGCCTTCATGTCCCAGCTCAATTATTTTCTTTCTGACATCTTCAGGTGGAATCAATCTGTCTCGTCTAAACAAATATCCATCTTGTACACTCAGCTCATCTCTGACACTCCATAATCCTTGCACATCTGCCTCCTTGATTTTATTGACAGGAACATGTCTCTTGTTTATATTTTCCATCATAAACTGCAATTTTACATCTTTGTTCATGGCTACAACTATTCTTCCTTAGCAATGGCTGTATCCTGTAACATACATATCATTTCTTGTTGATGCTCATCACCTCCATTTCCACTCTCCTCTTGGACATTCGTAAGCCTAGATAAACAGTCCGCAGCATAATTCCTCACTCCTGGAATATACTTAACCACTACATTGAACTCCTGCATTCTGTGAACCCATCTTCGTATCCTTGCTGACACTTTGTCCAAACCTTTGTTCATGAATAATTCAACAAGTGGTTTGTGATCTGTGTTTATCTCAAATTGTGTCCCCCAGACAAAACTTCTGAATTTGTCCACTGCCTACACAATAGCCCAGGCCTCCTTTTCGATAGTTGCATACACTTTTTCTGCTCCCTTTAACAGCCGTGAAGCAAATGCAACTACTTTTCCCTCTCCATCATGTAGTTGCGCCAATACTGCACCCAGACCCACATTACTGGCATCCGTTGTGATTATCGTACGCTGTCCTCTTACAAAGTTATCGTACGCTGTCCTCTTACAAAGTTCTTCAGTGCAGTTGTCAGAGCTTTCTTTATATATTTGAATTCCTTCTCACAATTTTCATTCCATTCATATTTAATATTCATCCTGGTGAGATCCCTCAATACAGCTGTGTGATCTGCAAATCCTCTCACATATTTAGACAATTGTTCCTTATTGCCCGGTGTGGTCATATTATTGATTGCAGACATCAAATCCGGCTTAGGTGTAATCCCTTGCTCTGAAATAACATGACCAAGATATTCAATTTCTTTCCTATGAATCTTCGACTTCTCTCTGCTCAATGTCATGCCCATCTTATGCAATTTTCTCAACGCACCATCCAGAATTCTGTCATGTTCCACTTAGTCTTTAGCAAATACAAGAATATTATCTTGAAAAAAAATAATGCCCTCATCACCATCAAAAATTCGATGCATGGTCTTCTGAAACACTGAAGCTGCTGATATAAGACCAAATGGCATCCTCCTATACTGATATAAACCCTCCGGGGTTATAAATGCCATCAGATGCCTTGAGTCTTTGTGCAATCTGATTTGATGATATGCAGAGGTAAGGTCTAAAGTCGAAAACACTTTTGCCGACCCCATTGTTGATAGCAACTCTTGAATGTTGGGAAGTGGATGTCTCTCAGGAATGATGCACTTGTTTAGTTCTCTGAGATCAATACACACTCGAACCTTTCCAGAACTCTTTCTCACCACCACCAATGGTGATACCAATTCTGAAGCATCAATCCTTTCAATTATGCCTTGTTCTGTGGAAATCGAAATAATATTGTACCTCCTATCGCATTGTTTGAATGTATGTTGGCCTACGCCAAGTTGTCTAAAAACATCGTGTACATAGATTCCGCGGCAAGGTCTTGACCTTAATGTATTGTGCAAATCGCCATCTTGGTTTAAGCCGCCATTTTAAGTACTCTTGCAGTGTGGAAGTCACCCTGAACAACAAAATGGAGGCCGAATGACATTTCGAGTGGGATTCTGGCCGTTGTGACCTCCGCACACATGAATAAGTAATATGCCCGCAGGCCACTTGTTGGGGTCGCGAACTGTGACCTTGTCCTATCCCTGACCTATGTGCAAATGAACAACTGTATCAGCGGAACTGATCAAATTGCATACATTATGGGATTGACCTGGCAACGAACCCTAGGCCTGGTCCGAAGAATGGTTAACCCGCGAGGGGGTTGGCCAAGGCTGGATAAAAAGTATAAAAACCCAAGTATCCCGATGTTCGGTCCCTCACACTAACACGGCGAACTACCGTTGATGGTTCATTCTGTTACTCTGAGGGCCGAATAGCTATCCGTATGTCAATTGACTTTTGGTAATTGTTGTAACTTTGAATAAAGCGCTTTGTATGTCCTTTGTAACCTGTGTTGGTGTGTTTCCTTTGGGCTCCCCGGCCTGGAGCAGGGGGCCCTGACAGAGGTCAGCTTTTGCAAGATTCTCAGCAACCTTTTTTTACGGGAAAATCAAACCTCGAGTATGGACTCGAGAAACATATTTGATCACCCTTCTGCTGCCTACCTTTCTGAAGAGCTTCCTTCTGACGAGGCTCCGTTTTATTAGGATTGCCCGAAGCAGGGTTTGGAACCTTTGCCTATTCCCGTTAATCAAAAAGGCCCCTACGTTGAATTATTAGTGGGGAATAGGAAACACCAGTTTTTGAGTGACACTGGAGCACAGAAGTGCTCCATTGATCATTCTCGGGTTCCAAACATCCCACTGTCAGGGTAAACAAATGTTTCCGTAGGGTTTTCTGGTATACCAACTGTCTGTCCGGTTTCTGTGCCGGTATCCATTTCTTTAGGCCCCTTCACGGACCATTGTCCTTTTCTTCTCACTTCAAACTGTGGAGAGAATTTGCTGGGGTTGAATTTGTTAAAGAAATTGAACGCAGTAATTCATTGCTCTTCGGATGGAGTACGGCTAACGGTTTCACCAGAGCAAATTCCTAATTATCAGTTTTTGATTCGACCTTTACTTCCCGAGTTTAGCATTGTTCCGGAATGTTTGTGGCCGGTGGACGACAATGATGTCGGAGAGTTACAGATTGAGCCCGTTAAAATAGTCCTAAAACATGGGGTGAAACTGCCACGCATCCCGCAGTATAAAATATCAGTCGAAGGTGAACGTGCTTTGAAATGCATTGTCTCCGATTTTGTACATCGTGGGGTGTTCGAGGAGATTACAGGTAGTTTGTGTAACAGTCCGATCTTACCTGTATATAAGAAAGGCGACAATGCAATTCCATACCGGTTTATAATTGATCTTCGTGCTATTAACCGAGTGGTCGCCCCACAATTTCCAATTGTGCCTGATGTGACGACGATATTAACAATGATCCCTGCTTCGGCTACGCACTTCAGCGTTGTGGATCTAAAAAACGCTTTCTTTAGTATCCCTATACATAAAGAAAGCAGATATTTGTTTGCATTCACCTTGGGAGGACGCTCATTTACATTTACAAGGGCACCTCAAGGGTATACTGAAAGTCCCAGTATTTATAGTAGAGCTTTAAAAGAGCAGCTCGACACCCTTGAATTGCCACCTACTTGCACGCTGCTTCAATATGTTGACGATTTACTTTTGGCTGCAGATTCTGAGAAGGCCTGTAAAGAAGGCACTATACTATTGCTTGTTCATCTAGCTAAAAATGGTCACAAAGCTTCGCTTAAAAAATTTCAATATTGTTGTCAGGAGGTTGCCTATCTAGGCTACCTCCTGTCAAAGGAGGGGAGAAGATTGACACCTGAAAGAATAAAACACATTTCTGGCATGTCTGTTCCAAATACACAGAAGGAAGTCAGAGCCCTGATAGGGATGGCGTCCTACTGTAGGTTGTGGATCCCGAATTTCGCACTAGTGGTAAAACCGATGTTGGCTTTGACGAAGAAGGGCATTTCTCTGCCACTGCCATGGGAATCGGAACATCAACGATCATTTGAGCTTCTCAAAACCACGCTATGTTCGGCACCGGTTCTGGGTACTCCAAATTATGACAAGGCCTTTGTGTTGTTTGTGCATGAATGTGATGGATGTGCTTTGGCTGTGTTAACACAGGAACACGGAGGGAAGAATAGGCCGTGCGGCTACTACTCCTCCGCCCTTGATCCTGTCGCATGCGCTTTGCCAAGATGTTTGCGCGCTGTTGCTGCTGCTGCCGCGTCTGTAAAACAGAGTGAGGGAATGGTCCTAGGCCATGATTTGATTTTGATGGTACCTCACTCTGTTGATATCCTATTGAACAAAACCCAAACGCAACACCTCACCTTTGCACGGTTAACAAGGTATGAACTAATTCTGTTTGCCCCTCATATCCAAATTAAGAGGTGTTGTGTTCTCAATCCGGCTGAACTCTTACCTTTCCCGCCAAACACTGTTTGCGGTGACGAAGAATCACATGACTGCCTGTATACCACCGAACAAGAAACGAAGGGCAGGATAGATCTCATAGATACTCCTTTGGAAAATGCAGAAGGGGAGCTGTTTTGTGATGGCTCCTGCTTCAAACTTTCGAATGGTACTTCTACAGCTGCTTATGCAGTTACTACATTGAGCAAAATTGTTGAAACTAAGAGAATTTCGCATAACTCCGCGCAGGCCGCAGAGATTATAGCGTTGACCCGAGCTTGTGAACTTTCCCAAGGGCGAAGAGTAAATATATATACCGATAGCCAGTACGCATTTGGGGTGGCTCACAACTTCGGAAAACTTTGGTCAGAAAGAGGGTTCCTGACCTCACATGGGACCAAGATTCAGCATGGCCCTTTGATAGTGCAATTACTTTCGGCGCTCTCACTCCCTAAACGGTTAGCAATCATGAAATGTGCAGCACATCGCAAGGTCATAGATGATGTGGGCAGAGGGAACGCTTTTGCAGATTTGATAGCCAGACAAACGGCCACAGACCTTAGCACAGACATGTATACCTCGAGGGAAATGAGAGACGTTTGCATAATGGATGAAGGTATTGGGTCTGTGCGAGATATTCAGACTGATGCCACGATGGAAGAATCTAGAAAGTGGGCTGAAGGAATGGGGAAACTGGGTGACGAAGGGTGTTGGGTGGATACATCCGAAGGAAAATGGTTGCTTCCTGATTCTTATGTATTGGCGATGGTTACGATGGCACACGGTCCTACGCATGTGTGTGCCCAGCAGATCACGAAAATGTTAGAACAGGTTTGGGTAAATGACAAAATTCTGGAAACTGCAAAGAGGCACGTCCAGAACTGCATGATCTGCCTACAGCACAATGTGGGTAAAGGGACAGTGACTCCAAGGGGAAGTTTCGGGCCCCCCTCTGTCCCTTTTGAGGTCATTCACTTTGATTTTATTGAAATGGAGCGATGTAATAATTTGAAATATGTTCTTGTCATTATTTGTGCCTTTAGTAAATGGGTTGAGGCTTTCCCCGTCAAAGATGCTACCGCCATGACCACTGCAAAGATTATGGTAAAAGAATTCTTTGCTCGATTTGGGCTCCCGAGGATAATCTGGTCGGACAATGGTCCTCACTTTATCGCAGCAGTAATTTTGCAAATTTGTACAGCCCTAGGTATTGAGAAACAATTTCATTCAGCTAGACATCCTCAAAGTGCCGGGTTGGTAGAAAGACACAACGGTATTTTAAAGAATAACTTGCGAAAACATGTGCTGATACCAAACTGAAATGGCCAGATGCTTTGCCTATTGTGTTATTAGCTATGCGTACCACACCTCAGACTAGAACTGGGCTTTCTCCATTTGAGGTAGTGATGGGGAGGCCTGCTAACATTTGGGGTCTCCCGAAACCTAAAGCCCTGAGGGAGGTGGAAAATGTATTGCTTGTAGACTACTGTAACCAGTTAACTAAAAACCTGTATTTCATCTACCACCAGGTGCATGCTGCTTTACCTGTACGGTTCACGGGCCCAGGACACGATATACTGCCCGGAAGTTGGGTCCTCGTGAAGGCCTACGAGAGGTCTTCTTGTCTCGCGCCTCGCTGGCGGGGACCCCACCAGGTATTATTGGTCACCAGGACAGCAGTGCGGGTGGCTGGAAAGAAGAACTGGATTCACGCGACGCACGTCAAGAAAGACGCCACACGTTACAGAAGAAGCAGAACCCCTCGCTGATGCTACAGTTTCTGATCTTGGAGTAGCAAACAGCGCTGCAAGTGTGTCGGAGAATTTCTCTGAGCCCGTGGAGCTTGGGGAACAGCCCATTTCGTCTCCGCACTCTCTTGATAAATCACTTCCGGAAAACACTATTTCGAGCTCTGCGACTTCCGTCACCACCGACACGTCGCTTCCCTCAGGAAGTGACGATACTTTGCTTCTGGACCAGACAAATTTGGGTACCATCAGGTACAACCTTCAACCACGGAAATAGAACTACGGCACGAGTGTCGTGCATCTGGAAAAGGAAGTGATCGGAAAATTGTTTTGTTTTGTTGAACAAAAAGGGATTCTGCTGGCTAGGGTTGGGAAGGACTAAGAAATCACGCGACCGTAGTGTCGCCAGCAACGAACATTGGGGCCGTCGATCAAGGAACTACGATGCCTGCCACCTTCACCGCTGCTCCCCGCACTGGACTTTTAGATAAGGGGGTGACCAAATCGAACAATGAACAATGTGCCTGGGCCCCGAAAACGTACTGTTGTGTTTTGATTTTGATTATTGTTATTTTTGCAACTGCTGCTATAGGACTTTGGTATTTCGAAGAAATCTATCCTTTGAAACCTTTATTACCGACCAAGATCGTACCAACTGCTTTGACTCCCTCTGTACACCTTCACCCTCTGTCCCCTAGAGACTCCCAACATAGAAAGAAGTATCATAATAATACTCTGATGATAGTAATGAATGCTACTCATGCCATTTTTAATAAGAGTAATTGTTGGATTTCTACTCACTTACCGCAATATGGGAACAAGGGACTGGGATGGTATATACATCCTCTACCTTTAAAGACTTCTTGCTATGCCTCTCTTAGAGCACTATTCTTTGGCCGATGGAATGATAGCATCTCAGGGAACTTTGATGGAACTGATTTAAATGATTTTGAGAAACGTGAATCGACTCCCCTGGGATGCTCGCTTTTCGCAAATAGAAGTAAACCTAACGTCGCTTCTATTAGGCCGTCTGACAAACTATCTCTTCCTTTTCAAACTCTGATTTCCTTTAAAATGGCTCCGATAGGCAATAAGGACGCCGTGCCTCCTTCTTATTCTGTAAATCATAGTCCTGGCTCGGTTCCCTTCTGTGTACAGAGAAATGGCACTAAGCCAATGGGAGATTTTGAAACTTGTAAAAATATTGTAAATTTGACTGGGGAAAACAGGCCTCTGTATGTAGGAGGGCCTGTTTATTTTGTTTGTGGTAGTTTAGCATTTCCCTGGTTGCCCAAGGATTGGCAGGGGACCTGTTATTTAGGAATATTGTTACCCGGGGTATTTGTAGCTAGTACCTTGGAGGTTTCTAATGCTCGCCCACGACGAGACAACAATGGAGATACCCCTGGGCAAGTATTTGGGGACATAGCCAAATCAGTTGTGCCCTTTTGGGGACAAATAGCAAACTCAGAGAACATTAGGGGATTGGCAAGGGTATTGGAGAGAACGATCAACCGGACCACGGACATACTCTACAATATGACCTTAGAGCAAAAGGCGATAAGATTGGTAGCACTTCAAAATCGGATGGCATTAGATGTCATCTTGGCAGAACAAGGTGGAGTATGCAAATTAGTGGGGTCCGCTTGTTGTGTTTTCGCACCAGACTCCTCACCAACAATTTTTAAAGCAATTCAGAACTTGCATACTCTCAGTTCTTAAGTCCATATCCCTGTAGGAGACTGGAACCTTAGTACTTGGTTTTGGGATTCTTTGCGATCTTGGGGTTGGAAGGTGCTTTCTGTTATTCTGGTCATTTTGGGGATTCTGTTATTCCTTTGTTGTTGTTTTCAATGCCTCCCAAGTATATGTGGAATGATAGGGGGGTGTTGTGCTCAAGCAGTGAGCGCAATAGTGCATAAAATATATACCCCAGATACAGCATCTAAACAATTCATGTTGCAAGAGGTTCTTATGAACGACCTTATGGCTATAGACATTACAGACAATGATGCGGAACCTATGGATGATAATACATGGAGTCATTTTCGAAAGTATTAGGGATGATGTTTAGCACTTGGCATAGGCCAAAAGGAGGGTCTGTGGAAATCGAAATAATATTGTACCTCCTATCGCATTGTTTGAATGTATGTTGGCCTACGCCAAGTTGTCTAAAAACAGCGTGTACATAGATTCCGCGGCAAGGTCTTGACCTTAATGTATTGTGCAAATCGCCATCTTGGATTAAGCCGCCATTTTAGGTACTCTTGCAGTGTGGAAGTCACCCTGAACAACAGAATGGAGGCCGAATGACATTTCGAGTGGGATTCTGGCCGTTGTGACCTCCGCACACATGAATAAGTAATATGCCCGCAGGCCACTTGTTGGGGTCGCGAACTGAGACCTTGTCCTATCCCTGACCTATGTGTAAATGAACAACTGTATCAGCGGAACTGATCAAATTGCATACATTATGGGATTGACCTGGCAACGAACCCTAGGGCTGGTCTGAAGAATGGTTAACCCGCGAGGGGGTTGGCCAAGGCTGGATAAAAAGTATAAAAACCCAAGTATCCCGATGTTCGGTCTCTCACACTAACACGGTGAACTACCGTTGATGGTTCGTTCTGTTACTCTGAGGGCCGAATAGCTATCCGTATGTCAATTGACTTTTGGTAATTGTTGTAACTTTGAATAAAGCGCTTTGTATGTCCTTTGTAACCTGTGTTGGTGTGTTTCCTCTGGGCTCCCCAGCCTCATATCAATTTTTCTGTTTCCTCAGTTCTTCTAGTTTCTTCAATTCACTTTTGACCTCATCTCTCATGGGCAAGGGCTCATTCCTCAGTTTCTGTGCAATTGGTTTGCAATTATTTCTGAGTTGTATCCTGTGCATAATCCCTTTCACACAGCCTATTTCGTCTTTGAACACTACCTTCTTCACTGTTTCTATAGATATCTCTTTAGATTCAATCATATATATAGACTCCTCAGCACTGGCATCTAATCTGACCTTCAGCCATGCCTGATGCGTCCAGCTCAGTAAAGGCATTGTTCCCTTCCTTGACACATAGACCTTTCCTTTGGCAATTATATCCTTAAAGGCTAGTTTCGCTTCGAACCATCCAACAATATCTATTTTCACACCACCATAAGCACTTGGATTAATGTCTGACTCATTAAGCCATCTTGGACCCATTCTTCTCCATATCTTCTCGGGCAGCAACGTGTACTTTGCTCCTGAATCAGTCATCATTCTTACTGGAGCATCATTTATCATAATGATGGTTTTGGGGCTCTCCAGTTCCATGCCATTTGCAGTATCACTCACAGCAAAGACGCATTCTTCCTCTTCATATTCTTCTGGACCTCCAATCCAATTCATGCTTCCTTTATCAACTCTACAACATCTGGCCAAATGGCCTTTTCCATTGCAGTTTTTGCATATGATGTGGATAGCTGGGCAATCAGGACTGTTAGCCAAGTGCATGGAACTGTCACACCTGAAGCATGTCCTGATCCTTCCTCTGCCCCTCTGGCTCATTTGACTTATTTGAGGCTGTATGTTGCTCACGAACCGTCCTCTGTTGTATGCCCCATATCCTCGTGCAAATCCTCTACTCCTTACATCATTACTGTATCTATACGTATTTTGCATCCTGGGTTCCTCTTTCCGTTTCGCCACAGCATTTTGACTGATTGCATTATCAACTTTTGTCATTTGAATAGCATTGACAGCGTTTTTTGGCTTCAGAGTGGTACTCTTCACTCTGTCCTCTAGCACAATTCTCCATGTGTTCAACTTATTTGGCTATGCGCAGTACCACCTCCAAATCCGGATCGTCTTCAGCCCATAGTCTCCCTCTAATTTTAGTGCTGTTACACTCCAGCATGAACTGATCCCTGAGCCTTTCATCTAGTTGTGATCTGAATTTGCAATTCTTAGCCAATTTTCTCAGGACAGTTATACATTGTTCCACACTCTCTCCACTTTCTTGCGACCTCTTGCCAAACTTATACCTTCCCAATATTGTACTCAGTTTCTTCTCATAGTGTTTATTCAATTTAGCAATGCATTTTTCGTATTCATTCATATCCCCTTCATCATCAGGTAAGTTCGGCAAGTCCTCATACTTCTCTTGTCCTGCCGGTCCTAAACAGTGAAGTAACAGTGAGTTCTTTCTCTCCACACTGTTTTTTGCTCCACAAACCACTGAAGCATAGTGCTCAAACGACTTCAACCATCTCTTCCATGGTAAGTTCGGTTCTCCAGCTTCAAGCAAAAACATGGCTGGTGGTGGGACAGTGTGTATTGCCATATTGCCAGCTACGGACTGGTCACCTGCTCCTCTGTTACTAATGATTGCTGCAGACCTCTTTGTTATTTAATTGCAAGGCTCTTCTTCTCCCACATCTAATACATTCCTTGTGTGTTTGGTGCGCAGATTCTTGAGTGTCACATATATCCCTATAATATAACTTTTGTTAGCTCTTATTGCTTTATGTAGGTACTGGGACAAGTAGGAGCAGGAGTGGATTGCCCGATCCTCATTTACAAGCAGATATTGGGACGAGTAGGAGCAGGAGCGGATTGCCTGATCCTCATTTACAATTATTCCCCTTTTTTTTTTTTTAACTTAATATAAGCGTCATCACATGCGTTGTCTTCATAAATAAAAATTGCTGCTTATTTTCAACTTTTTTTATGAAATCGGAGCTATAATAGTTCACAGTGGCTGTAACTGTAACTGTAATCCTATTTAAGATGGCTGCCCTTGCGTGACGTACGTCACGACGTCGCAGGTTCTTTTCTTCAATATGCCAAGCTTTCCTTACTGCTACGGGCTCGCGGCAAGCTCCGGGTGATGTTTACTTTCAATGCGCGGCTCGAGATGCAGCTCGAGATGCACACACGCTCGCACGGCAAACAACAACCGTGAGTCCAATTGGGCATAATATAAATGTACTTCTACACGCAGATTATATGTAGTAAATCGCTTCTATCATTCCCACTTATGCATGAAGGCAAGGGTACTTTCACGCTCACCTGGAACTTCAGATTACTTGGCTTCCATCTGATGACTGCTCTCCAAAACTTCCTCGTCGCCAATGTAGCATCAAGGAGGAAGAGACAGTTGTACAAATGTAACTGGGATTTTATTACTACAAATAAGTAGAAGTAGAAGTATAAAAAGGGGTAAATATATAGGGAGGCTCTCAAAGGGGATCCTTCGTCTCTCCAACCGTCCGTTGAATGTTCTCTCCTCTCCTTCCACATTCCCTTCTGGAATCCCTGTAGATTCCACATTTGTGCAGCAGATGTCACCATGCTACACGTACCCTCCTTCTTTTTAGGTACTTTGGCCTTCTTATATGATATACAAATTGGTTTGATAGGGCTTCCGGGTTGTTATCATCCGTGGGTAGCGTCTACTCCGGGGCAATGTACACTGTTAGTTACTTATGTTCTTGACAATACAATTACACACGGTACCTGCATGTGCGAGAGAAGAAAAAGAGACAACATACAAGTGTTTACATGTGTGTGTGCACAAAACAATGTCCTTCAATTGGGGGTGACCTTAGCGGGCAGGGGGTTTGGGGCTCAATTGGCGGAAGTCTGTTTACTTTTCGATCTCGTGACCATGGGATGGGCTGTGGGCAAGTGTCCAGTGTCTATTTCAGTACTTGTCTCTGGGGACTCTGGGGGGTGATCGGGTGTAGTGACACTAATGTCGTCAGCTGTGGTCGACGTCTCCTTCTCTGTAGCCGATGCTGTCGTTGTTCTTCCAATGGCCCTGTCGGTAACACTAGGGCGGGTCTGGAGTTTGTAGATCTTCACGTCGTGTAGGTGTTTCCAAGCACGCTTATCCTGCAACTTCACCGCTCTGGTAGCTACCTCTTCTACCAAATGAGGACCAGTAAAGCGTGGGCCGTTCCACTTTCTATTGAAGTTGCGGAGTAGCACATGGTCACCTTTAGCAATTTTGCTTAGTCCTTCCTTTTCCAATTCTTTGTCGGTGTCTTCTTGTTGACAACTCTTAGACCCGCCCCACGTGCGCTCGAGCTGTTGAGATACAAACGCTACACTAGTAATCAAGGAAGACACATATTGATACATTTCGTCACCAAGAACAGTTGCAGTGTTTTCATAGTCTGTGAATGCTCTTGACGTAGGCGTTAGAGGAAGGCGCATTTGACGTCCTGTCACCACCTCGTGAGGAGTGAGGTGGTGATCAGACCCTGGCCTATTCCTTAGCTCAAATAGAGCTAGCAGAAGACAGTACAAACAGCTCTTCTTTGTTGTTTGCTGTATCTTTGCTATTTCTTCTTTCAATAGGCCGTTCAGGCGTTCACATATACCGTTGGCCTGCGGGTGATATGCACATGCAAATTTATGCTTAATGCCCAGCAAAGACGTGATGTGCATTTCATTAGCGAAGTGTGGGCCGTTATCTGACCGCAGCACTTCACACACACCCCACCTGCGGAAAACCTCCCTCACTAGAAATTTAGCTGCTCTGAACGCATCTGCATGTGAGCAGGGTCCTGCCTCAATCCACCTGGAGAATGGGCATACCACTACAATCATATACCTATTTCCTTGACATACATTGATCATATCAACGTAATCAATATGAATGTGCAGGAAGGGTCCCTCTGGCCGGGGTATAGTACCTTTTATCACTTGCAGCGTGTGACCGGCCATAAACTGTTGGCATGTAAGGCAATTGCTGATAAAATTTGTTACATGAGAATTTAACTCGGGCAGAACCAGTCTTCCCTAATTCGTGCTGCAATGACTTCCTTTCCTGTATGAGCTGGGTGATGGAGCTGGGCCAGGGCGGTGTTCAACAGTTCCAATGGCATGACCACCTTTCCAGTGTTATTTTGACGCCACAGTGCGTCAGTTGGGGACATCGTACATCCTCTTTTTACCCATAGTTCCTTTTCTGCCATTGGTGCGGCCGCCTGTAATTCCATTATCTGTGTGGCTGGGAGATGGGTGTACCCTTCTTTCATCAACATCTGTTTGGCTATCCCCCTCCCTCTCCCTCTCTCTGACTCTGGGGGTTCCATATTTCACCAAAATATGCTGCATGTTTGGTATGTGCGTCTGCTGTTTCATTCCCTTTTGAGATATGGTCTTCTCCATTAGTGTGTGCGGGACCTTTAACCAAAGCTATTTCTTGGGGATCATAGATTACTTCAATTAATTCAGCTAACAAAAGAGCATGTTGTACTGGTGTACCATAAACTCTCCTAAACCCCCTTCTCTGCTATGTTATCAACCCTGAGTGGACAGTTGACGTGACATATGCGCTATCAGAATATATAGTAACTCTTTTGTCAACGCTTTCCTTCAACGCCAAGATCAGTGCAACCAATTCTGCTGCTTGAGCCGAATAATGCTGTGGTAACTGTACACATTTCACCGGGACACACACCAAATCTTCTGTCATTTTTACAACTGCTGCCCCAGTTCTCCTTATCCCATCACTCTGGTCTATTGTTGATGACCCATCAATGAACAAGAGCTCTCCACCATTGAGCGCATCCTCTTCAACTTTTCTAGTACATGAGTACATTTCGATAGTCTGCGTACAGTCATGAGCATAATCACCTTCCTCAATAACTTCCGCTATAAACCTTGCGGGGTTAACTGTACTGCATCTAACGATAGATAGTTCTGGTCTAGACAAGATGATCTCATAACCTGACACCCTCTGCGTGGTTAGTGTAGACTTAGGCTTGTTCAATATTGCAAATAGTGCATGCTCCACGAATAGTGTGGTTGGGCACCCCATTGTAATAGATCATGATTTCTCTGCCGCGAATGCAGCTGCGGTGAGACTCTGTTCACAAGGGAAATGGACTAACATAACAGGGTCCAAGTGACCGCTGTAGAACGCTATTGGCTTGTGTCCCATGCTTGTTTTCTGAGCCAATACTGCTTTCATTACCGCTGAGTCGCAATGTGAAAAGATAAAGAACTGCCGTTCATAATCTGGGTGGCCAGTACCAGAGCAGTTGATATTGCGTTCTTCAACTCGTCAAATGCTTCCTTCATTTCTCTTGTCCACCCCAATGTTTTCTCCCCTTTGTTTGCTTCTCTCAATGCTTCAAGTAGGGGTCCTATGTATGAGCTGTAATCAAAAACCCATGCTCTACAGTAGTTGCACAATCCCAGGAACTGCTGCAGCTCCCTCACTGTTTGTGGCAGTGGCGTTTTTGATATAGCCTGTGCTCTTTGTGGTGCAATCTTTCTTCCGTGTTGGGATATTAGTTGACCAATGTATAATACCTGTTCCTGACAGTACTGTAACTTTTCTTTGTCTACCTTGTAACCTTTTTCAGCCAATACGGTCAACATTTTCAATGAGTCCTCCCTGCACCTTTTCTCGCTTGTGCTGCAAATTATTATGTCGTCAACATATTGCAGCACCGTACTTTCCAATTCAATGTTTCCCAAGTCCATCTGTATTACTCTGTTGAAAATTGAGGGTGACTCGCAGTACCCTTGTGGTAACCTGGTGTGTTTCCATTTTGTGTTTCTGTACGTGAAGCTTGTCAAGTCTTGTGAATCTGGATGCAGGGGTATTGAGAAAAAGGCATTTCTGAGGTCAATCACTGTGAACCGTGAGGCCTCTGCTGGAATTCCACATAAAATTGTGGCCGGGTTTGCTGCTATGGGGTATTCTGCTTCCACAATGTTGTTCAAGGGTCTGAGGTCCTGGATAAAACGCCAAGACCCTCCTTTAGCTTTGCGCACTGGGTACACGGACATGTTACATGGTGATTCTGATGGTACCAGTATGCCATTATTTGTTAGGGCCGTTATTGTTTCATATATGCCCTCATCTGCCTCTTTTGATAGTGGGTATTGCTTCACTGTAGGGAGTATTGCACCCTTTTTCAGCTTTATTCTTACTCCCCCGATACTCTTTATGCAGCCCACGTCATAGGGACTGGTGGTCCACAGTGATGTTGGAACTTTTGCCATATCTTCCTCGTAAAAGGGAACTGGGGTAGATGTGGGTGCTTCAAATGCCATGGCAATTTTCTGTGCCACTTGCTTATATGTCACTCTTAGCCATATATCTACACTCATCATAAATACCATTTCGCCCTCTTCTTTGTCTTCCGAAAAGAGCTCCTCATCGGACACCTGGGTCAGCCTACATCCCTCAGCCAGAGCAATCACTGCCCTCGATGCTCTCCCTTCCCGGTCTTGAGCATGTACCGCAATGTAATCAGCAGTTGCTATGATACTCTCGATGCTCACTGAAATCACCTTCGCTTCCGGTTCATTGGCTGGTGTCTCAGGTCTGAACAAATATGCTGCTGGTCTCCTCCAGATCTTCCCTTCTATTCCTGGCATCCATGCGAATGCCATGTCTGTTCCGTACTGGAACAGTTCGCCATCTATTGGCTCAGCCCGAGTTACTGTCTGTCCACAGTATGCTTGCAGAATTTGCCGTGCAGTGAGCATGTTTATTCCTGGAGTGGAACAAATTATGCCGTCCTCCGTGAAGGAGATTGTCATATTTAGCCTGCTCATTATGTCTCTCCCAAGTATGTTTACTGGCTACTCCCTTGAATACAGGAGCGGGACGGACATGTCATAATCCCCTATTGATAAGGAGATGTTATCAGTAAAGGGAACCAACCCCCTAGCCCCAGAGAATCCTTGGGTGTTCATGGCCTCACCTGACATCTTAAATTTACCTTCCCTTATGCAAGACCGGGTTGCCCCAGTATCAACAAGGAATGATCATTTTTTGTCACCTATCGTTACCTCAATGCGTGGTTCCTCTGCACTATTAGGTGTTACCGACAGGATGGGACACACCAACGACGTCTGTGGGCTTTCCTATTGTGGGTATAATGATTGACCACTTCCTGTGTAAGGGTTGTGTCCCAGGACAGTCACCCTTCCCAGTTGTGTTTGTTGTAGCTGTGTATCGGTGGAGGTTACCTTATGGTCCTGTATTTGAGTGTGCTGCTGCACTGGCTGCATGTCATGACCGCTGCCTCCAAGGAGTCAGACCCAGCCCAACATCCTTGGAAGCAGGGTCACAACTTCCATTCCAGGCACCAGCCGGTCCCCACAGGGGCCTTTTGGACCTTGTCCTGGCGCCAGTGGCGCCAGGCTCATAAGGGAACCCAGTCCCGGCACAGGAAGCGCCGGGCTCATATTGAGAGGAATGGTGCTTGGGTGGACCTACCTGCTGCAGACCATGCTGCTCACTTACCTGTAGGATGATATCCTCATCCATTCCTGGCTGGAACTACTTTACCTTCTGGATGTGGCCAGCACCACTCCCTGGGACTGGATACTGAAACTGTGCTGGAAGCTGGAACTTCTTTCTTGTCTGGGCGAGGCTGTGGAAGGAGACACCTAAGCACTCCAGTGGCCTATTTAAACCACACCCGATCAGTGCAACGTGCTTCGCGTTATTCTGCACTAGCAGCAGGACGCTCACCGTGTCAGCTCCAGAGAATCTTCAGCTTCTGCATCTGTGAACAAGAAATCTTCAGTCTTACCTCCCGGCAGATCAGTCTTCAGTCTTCAGCAGCGTCTGAAAGAGAACAAGGACACCAGGTTAGGACAATACAAAACCAGCGCAGCACTTACCTCGTCCATCGGAGCATCCCGAGGCCGCGTGCCGCACTCTTCATACTCCGGCAATCCTGCGGAAACAAAGGACATTGGTTAGTGAACCTCCGTGATTATTCTGCTTACCTGTGCCACGTACGCCTCGATCTTCGTCAGGCGCTGTTTGTCCGCACCTGCTAAAACAAGAAGGACATCATTAGGGGCACTGTACGCCATCACTACTCACGTGCCTTCTAGCTGTCATCGGCTTGCCCATTCTCCGGCACGTACCTCGGCGTCCATCTCCACGCCGACAGCTACGGCTACCTGAAAAAAGGGAAAAGAGACATTAAGAAGTGCATTTAACTTTGCATAACATTCTTTTACTTACGTGCCTTCACGAACTCCGGCATTCTTCTCGCTTACCTTAATTACATACCGGACCTGCAATGGCGAGAGACATTTAGGGGTCATATAAATAAAACTCCATATTCAAGCAATCACCGTTCGTGCAGCTAACGACGGCCTTGCTCCCTGACTTCATCCTCTGCAATCAAGAGGCTGGGCAATTAACCAGTGAAGAAACTGGCATCAGCACCCCTGCACAGACGCAGGATGGAGAGCTCCGCTTTCACCTATATAAGGTGAGCACATTCAGCCTACGAGTAACGTGGGGAGTCCAGAAAAGGGGAAGGTCAGATTGGCCAACCAGACATTCATTAACCCCTTGTTCTCCTACTTGCAGACACCTCACCCTCCAGGTCAAAATTACGGTGAGGAGAGGGTCTATCCAGGGTGTTACCAGAGGCCTGCGCGTGACCCTAGAAGACACTGAAATCTCCAACCCCGGACCTGCGCCTCCGAGGGATTCAGGTGAGCGTTACACTGCACTTGGTGTTGTTGTGTTATCGCTACCTGTTGTTGCGGTAGTGAATATGTCTGTGGCTGTTGTTGTGTTACTACTGTTGCTGCGTGCTGCCCTGTGGCAGCCCCTGCTGTTGTTGGTAACCCTGCTGTTCCCTTGTAGGCCCTTGTTGTCCTTGTTCCCTTGTTCCCTTGGTGTGGAGGGTCTCATTCTACAAGTGCGTGACATGTGTCCTAACATTCCACAAATCCAACATACAGGTGGTTCCCTGGTCTGCCATGGGAAACTTCCTGAATTATCCTGGTATACTGGTTGCCCAGTGGGGTAGAAGCTTCTGAATCCTCCCCCTTGCTGTTGTGCAGGATAGCCATATCCCCTCCCCCTCATAATTCCTCCCCTTCCCCTGTTGTTATTATAATATCCAGTTCCTGATGTCATGTATCCTCCTCCCATGTTAGCCGTGTATGGTGGGGGTGGTGGCAGCTGTTGTGTTATAATTTGTGGTGATTGTATTTGGGAGGGATCTTGTGTGGCCACTACTTGCGTGGGGTTTGGTGTCATTGTTGTAGGTGTAGTTATTAGTGCACCTTCCATCGTGTACTTAGTCAGTCTTTTCTGCACTAATTTAGCCTCTTCTGCTTTTCTATCTTCTTCCTTTATTTTCACCTTTTCTTGCCACGTCCTACAATGATGTACTATTGTCAGTTGTATTTCCGACCAAGCCTTTGCTTCCATCCCCACTACTTTCTTCAATTGTTTCTGTACTGCCTCCGGGAGCCCTTGTATTAGTATATGATAAAATATTGCTGGTGTCTTGTCCCACTGCTCTCTAGTCTCCATACGCCACTTCTCCTAAATTTCCTGGATATAATCAACAGGATCTTCGTTCTCACGCATCTTGCGTGATGTAATTGCTCCTATGTCTGAGGTGTCTGGGTATTGTACCCTTAGTGCTTGCCATAATGCATGCCTGCAATTTGCAAATGGCGCCCTGTCATGTGATGTGTTCGTTATTGTGACCCCGGGGAAGCCCGCTCTCTTCCAGATGTTATCTGCCCCATCCCCTAATATTGATATTAGTAGGCCCTTCACGTCCCCTACTGCCAGTTTCTGTCCTGCAGTGTGTTTTTCCATCTCATATATCCATTTCCCCGCTCCTCCACTTAGTGATGGGAGCCTACACTTTATATTTTCCTTGTCTGCATGCTTCCAAGGGACGTATTGTGGTCTAACCCCTCCTCTCTCCAAAAGTGGCATTAGGTTGTGTCCTATCTGCCCCCCCGGGTGTCGCGGTGTTGAGTCCGTATACCCCTCCTCTTCTTCTGGTCGTCTACGTCATCTGTTATGTCGATATTTCCCCCACTCATAACTGCTTCCCCTTCATCTCGTCCCCTTTGTTTATTATTTCCTTTATTTGATGTGGGCATGTGTGTTCGTTCTTCCTGCCTGCGTCTGGGGAGATCTATAAGCCTGCCGGCGTAGGGTGTGTGTTCGGGAGCGGGTGTGGGTGGACATGTTGGACGGGATGATGAGGGTGTAGCTGCACGTGTTTGCCTTCCCGCCATTCCTTGCTCTCCTCCCTCGCTTCCCCCCAGCTCTTCCTTCCTTCTGCAAGCCCATTGTGATTCCCTGTTGGATCGGGTGATGTACAATTTATCTAAGCTTTCCCTTTCCCCGTTTCTTCCTTCTCCCCCCATTCCTTCTTCTTCCTCGCTGCAAAAATCATCCAGGAGCGACAACCCCCAATCTGTCTTTTTCCCCCGAATCGTCACTGTTTTTAAATCTATTAAATCCGTTCCTCCCACTTCTTCTTTACCAATTGCTCCCCTTTGTGCTGATGTTGTTGCTACTTCTGTGTCCCTGCGTACATATTTCCTTATCCCACTCTCCCCTCTCCTATCTCCTCTTTCCCCTTCTCTTTTCTCCTATTTCCTCTCTTTTCTTTTTTAATTCCTCCATTACTTCACTACTCATCTTTTCTAATATCCTTTCTTCCTCTCTCCTCCTTTCCCATCTCTCTCTTTCCCTTTCTAATATGCTTTCTATTACCCTCCCTTCCTCTTATTTCTTTGTGGTTTCTGATAGTATTTTTCTCTTCCATATTTCCATTTCCTTTTCTTTCTCTTCTTCCTCCCTTTACCTGTCGCGCTGCGCTGCTCGAGATACCTTTCTGCTACCGCCCTCATCCTTTCAGCTTCCCTCTTCCGTTCTTCAGTCCGTTCCCTCATTTCTTCTAACTCATTCTTACTTTCTTTCCTTTCTCTCCTATTCTCTCTTTCCTCCCTCTCAAGGTGTTTGATCAGGGCGTTTTGCTCATTCCTTAACTCCGCCAATCGTTCCTCCAAAATCTCCTCCTCCTCTCGTAACAGCTCCCCTTCCTTCCTTTTTCCCCCTTCCCCTTTTATCTCACTCTTACTCTCATCGTCCGCGTTCATTTTCTTACTACCTCCTTCTCTTCTCCCGTTAATGTCCCTCGCAATTTTAATAACACCTATGCAGCTACCCACTCGTCGTGTCCTATGGCTGCAATTTGTTCTTCACTAGTCTTCCCTTCCCTTGCCGGCATCTTCGTATAAGTTGGCCCTACCGCACTTGTCACCTCCCCCCCATGTAGCCACCTGTAGCTGTATATGGTGGTGGGCTGTATGCTGGGTTCAAATACCCCTCAGCCGCCGTTAGTTGTTGCCTTACCACTTCTCGTAGTTCCGTTACAGGATATAAGCCCCCTTCCTCCTTTTTCACTACTTTCGGTAAGGGCATGTCGTCGGTCCGCTCCTTTTTTATTTCTGTTTCATTTACGTTGCTAAGCTTTTCTCCTCCCTCTTGTCCTCTTCCCGTGCACTGTGTGCTTTCAATCTCTTTTTCCCCATTCTCTTCTTCCTCCTTAACCTTCTTCTCCTCCTTTATTTCCCCCACAGTGAACATTCCGGTCGGACCTGATCGGGACCCCTGGAACATCCTCCATAAGTTAAACACCTCCACATGGTGCGTCAACTTCTTCCCCTTGTATGTGTTCTGTAGAAGTGTCAGTAGTGAGTGCTGGACATATGGGACGAAACTGCCGTTAGGCGGCCAGGGTGTCGTCATTTTGTTGTCCGTCCCCTGTGTCCATTCTATGCTGTATTTAATCAGTTTCTCCCTATGGGGTGACAGTGTTTTACATATATGCTGTAGCGGGGTAGTGAGGGTGTTCCCCCACCCTCCCGATCCTATCCAGTATGACATGGTAGCACTGTGTTGTTAGCTCCCCTCAATATAGTAGTCGTTACCTGGCTAAAAATAAACTCTATCAAATTTGACAATTGCAGATGTTTTACCTGGCCCTGTAGTTTGGGGACTTGCGATCGTCCGCTAAGAAAAAACAGTCAAATATAACGCTTGCAAGTATGTAGTCTTTTCTCTGTCTTTGTTTCTCTCACTTAATACCGTTACGGCCCCCTACGGCCAAGGCGCACGTAGCCCCCTGCGGCTGCGTGCCCTGTGTGACGTGCTTATACAGCCGTCCCACTTTTCTTCACCCTTCCTCCTCCTTCCACACTCGTCGTGGCCGGCGTTCTCCGTGCGCGGTCACGTCCCCCTCTCCACCTGGCCCCGATTTAATCATTGCCGTTGACCTCCATGCCCTCCCCCTTACCACTATTCGCTTCCCCACCACTCTTCAACAATGCTGTGTGGTCGAGGTATCCTATGAAAGCCCTACGGGTGACGTCACCAACCTCTTCCAAAACTACCGGTAATTTCTTTTCACACTTCAGAATGCTCTAAATAAGTTTTGCTACTTATCCCCGTTAACCCCACAGCTGTCCTCTTGTCACGCCTGGAACAAGGTAACCAATAATATAATCAGACTGCGCACACTGCGTCGCCTCGCGTGTGATACGCCCCTCAACAGGAGGGCTTAACCAGCCAATTATCTTCCGTATTAGGCAACCAGTTAGCTACCGCCTACAGGAAAAGTCATCTATCTATCGAGTTTCTCTGCTCGATCAATAGGGATCCTCATCTACTCATTGAACAATAATCGCCAATTCGTAGGAAACCGCACACACACACACACCCTTACAGGTGGTCGCGACCTAGGCCAATCAGTATCTACGAGCGGTCGCACGTGATGTTTTCGTGCTCCGCCCACTCTTCTTCGTAGCGTAGAGGACTGCTCTCGCACTTGTCCAGCTACCAATCACTTCACCGCCAACACTAATTTATCAAATCTATGCCGCACACCTTGGTAACACCTCCCACCTCCCTTATTCCATTCCTCCCCCCTCTCTCACAATTTCACATTGCTTGTTGGGTGTGGCACACTCACCAAGTTCTCTTGCTGCGGGGCCGCTCGACTGCGTGCACCCCTCCAAGCGGCTCGCCACCTCCCCTCGTCTGGACCACGTCTGGACACTCGCCAACCGCGGGCGGGATACTTCTCAACCGGCTCTCGAGGGCCAATATCCGGATTGCGCTGTCCGGTCTTCTCGCAGTTCCGCGATGGTCCTGTAGTCCTCAAACAGGGGGCAGCGGCAGAGGGGGCCGCGCCGCCGGGCCTCCTCGGAACGAGAGTACTCGGAAAAATAAAAAGGTAGATCGTAACCAGATCTCAGCAGTGCCTCCAACTTGTCGGGGAGTTTCTCCCGGGGTCGGCTGGGCCGTCCGCGGACCTCCGGGCTGGGAGGCCCCAACTCCTCCCGCGTTTCCCAAAAATGAGTATGAGACACACGCAAGAAGCAAGGTGGTTCTGCTGTTTATTGAACAACGGCAGGGATGGGTCTAGGATCGTACGCGTCCGTACAGACTCTCGAAATTCGTGGGGCTCGCAGGCACCTTTTTGCCTCAGTATGACGCGCTACTTGCGTCACCTGGGAACGTTAGCGAAAAAACCTATCGCCACTCTGGATTGGTTCCTCAAGTGGTAGGGTTAGTGTAGCATTCATATAGAGAACATTGTTAGTGGTTAAGGGTCAGTCAGGTGGTATACTTGGGTTGTCCCTTCTATTAGATACTTGAAAATTGTTACACAAAGACCCCTAATGATTGGCTAATTTAGTGGCGTCAGTGATGAGTGGCCCCATGTTCTGATTGGTCCACTCGTGAGCCCCCCAGCCTGGGACCATCGTTGTTCCCAGCTCGCGGTGTACCTGTCATTTGCAACAATATGTAACTATGTGTTCGTGCAGACAATGCGAGGATTTGCTCATAGGCCTGAGAGCAGACCTTTCCCATCGCTGTAGGTGTCCACTGGGTCATTTCATTGTTGCAGCCTGTGTCCCAGACCTGAGACCCAGGCGACTTCTCCCTCGTGGGTCTGGCTCCTTGTCAGGTGTGGCTTGGTCACGTGAGGAGAGACCGTGGCTGAGGCAGAATTCTGCACATTTAAAGTTGTATTTGCCTTTGCGTGCCTGGTTTTGCTTACAGGTGTGACCTTGGCGTCGGCTGGTAGCATACGAGTTGCAACATCGTTCCCTTGGCTGCCAGCTCTCGCTGGGCTCGTTCTGCAGGGTCAGCAATTGTACTCTTGCTCGCTCAGTGTTCATGGCGGCTCTTGCTTGCGGCCTACTTGGGCCTGGTTCATAGGTGGGGATGTGTAATGCACGGCACTTATGTTGCGGTGTCACATGGCTTCATAGGCAGTGTCATGTCTTCGTTGTATTTTTATCACGATGCTAGGGTCGGGAGAAGCGTCAGCAAGCATGTAAACGAGTGCTTTGTGCGTCTTGCGTTTCTGCATTTCGGAGAACCTATGTGAAAAATAATAAAGATGCGCGTCAGTGGGTGTGTCCGTCACCTACGTCATAGCACTGAGTATATTCTTTGTGTGGATTGGTGTGGGAGTGTCCAGTGTGCATGGTTGCACGTGTGTTCTGACAGTTGGCTAGGTCGTCATGGCATCTCTAACGATGTAGGTCCTTATTGTTGAAGGGCTTAGTCGAGTTCATCCATGCCGCAGGTGTCGGCTTGAGTAGGGCAGGCTGGCGGGCAGGCTGGTGGGCACATCCGTATGTTCTTGTACCAGGGTATTTGGTCATCTGGTAGGTAGATGAATTCATCTCGTGGCGGGTGTCTGGGCCGCGATCCTCTGGGCCAGGGGCGCGAGGAGATTGGGGGGGAGTCTTTTCTCCCATTCTCCCACTTCAAGGCCAACGTTCCCTGCACCTTGAAGGATGTGCCCCAAAAAATGGAAACATGTCGGAATGGTGGAGCTATTTAATAATGGGGACAAACGTGCAGTTAACCTGTGATGTTATTAATTTTATGGGCATGGTATTATCACAATTATCGAAATCGCCAGACAGTCCTGTGCTAGGATAAACTGCAGAAAAGAAAATAACACATGCCTGCATCCTCCTAAAATTAGAGTTGCTAGTCTGCCACATGATGCCTGTGGGAGAAGCGAAGGAATGATTTTCCCTCTTTCCACCCCTATTTTCTCTTCTCCTCTCTCTGTCTTTATTCTCTTTCATCCTCTTTTGCTTATACTCCTATACTTTGTAATTTGTTTTGCATTTCTTGCAGTATGTGCGAAATAGATGAGGCTTTTGGATTAGGAATGACAAAAAGTTTGTTTTCTTTTACAAAACACATGCCAATAAATAAATAAATAAATAAATAAATAAATAAATAAATAAATACAAAATGTGGTCTATTTTAAATAGCAAAGAAAGGATTCCACCACTGGGACCACAACCTTTGTTTTCCTGTGGCTAGTAACACCCAGCTGAGAATGTAAGTAATAATGGATAGTGGTCAATCGGAGGTATGGTGATAACTACCATGTCAACGACACACCATGACAAAAACAAAGAGTGGTGAGTTACGAGTACTAATTAGAAACAGATTCATATAAAATTCTCAATTGGGGCTATTGTAAGTAATCATGGATCTGTTCAGGCAGAAGCATACATATTATTCATTTATTAGAATAGTACAAAAAACATACTAAAAATACAAACATATTTCACAATAATACACTGTTGACACAAAACATTTCATAAAATTTATCAAAGAAATTGCTAAATTGCATGAATCAGACAATGTGCAAAGGCAAGAATGGAAAGTGCAAATATGCATAGTTGTGCAAATCAGATTATTATTTGGTATTAAAGCCCTGACAATCTAAATACATAAAGCTTCCTAAGAGCGTAATGTTTGTCCTTATGCATAAGCCTTATGGCAAACAGTTATAATACATATAATGGCCATAAATAATACATTAAATTACAATCATGCTAATATAAATATATTATTCTAAACATGTGCCTACTATAGGTTGCAAAGAGGAACACACATTTTTGTAAACTGTTCCTCGTTGTTTCAGTGTAAACCTATCCTTTTCTAGCTTTGACGTGGAAAACTCCATCTTCAATTCACTAACATGCTAACATACTCCTGGAAAAACATAGCGAAAAATTAGTGCAAAAATCCTCTAATTGTCATTAATGGGGTTCATACTGTATGGAATATTCTCTCTATTTCTTGTTTCTCTCTTTCTTTTATATCACTTCAGGTGAATGTAGCTGGCTGCTGCAGTAGCTTTCCAAATCTGAAGTTATAAATCAAGCATAGAATGTTGTCGTAATGTGTTTTTATTTCAATTTTTGACAAATTGCATAAGCTATGCTTAATTAAATCGTATATGCCTTCAAAGGAATCTGTAAATTATTATTTTTTACTTATCTTGGCCATATTTGTGAGCCTGCGCGACTTGGACCCATTAATATAGGTAGTCTCGAAATCTAAAATCGGAATGTTTACCAAAACTGCATTTCTAAACTAAATGCGCATGTCAGTATGTGACTTGCATATTATTCTTGGTAATTCAAGTTAAAAGGGCCATCTCTTTGTTGAAAACGCGGGCACCATCTCGAGTTGTATTACATACACCGCTTTCAAATAATGTTAGTCTTTTTTTAACACACAATTAGTCACAGGTTGTAGGTCTAAAATAACCAATGGGTCCCAGAGTCAACCAAGACTTCATGTAATCTAGGACCCTTTCTGTCAATAAAAGTGGAATGTGATATTAAGGTAGGAACATCCCATAATTCTGCTTCTTTGGGATTTCTCCCTTCCACTTGTTGTTTGCCATCAGTACAGGCATTAATGTGCCTCTCCCAGGACAAAGGAGTGGCCCCAGAAGTCAATCAACTAGTCATTCCTAATTAAAACTATAAGTATATGCTGCAAACAGTTCAAACACAATGGTCCTCATTCTCACTGTGCAGGTCCGGTAACAACGGTGCCGGTAAGACTACCAGCACCGTTGTTACCAGACCTGCACAGTACGACTCTGCGGGCGGCTGCTGTCCCGCCCACCAGGGTCAGACCAGGCAGGCAGAACAGCACCCGCCCGCAGAGTTACATGGAAACACCAGCACTGTTATTAACAGTGCCGGTGCTTCCATGGTCCCCATTCCCATTTAGTCCCAGGGGACTCAAATGGGAATGGGAATGGGGATTTACACTTTACTGGCGACTGACTTCCCGCAACGCTGAGGTTGTAATCCCCTGGTGTTACCGGCAAGCCAGGCGCCAGTAAATATTGCAGGTCTGACGACAACCCGCTAGTAGCACCGGCAGGGTTACCGCCTGACTTGGAATGAGGCACAATGACTTTATATTCATCCCCCAAATGTATTATAAGTGTTGTATATCAAGCTCCACTCCTTTGTGAATCAGAAAATCTAAGTACTTGAATGTTGTTAATTACTTTAGGATCAATGTTTTCTTCTACCTGAAACGGGGGTCAGTGTTTTGTAGAATTGGTCTTCTTATATGTAGTAAAGTTTGGAACACATTTTGTTTTATTCCACTGATTCTTACGTTTCTGTTTCTGTAGTTTTGAATGAATGTATTTATTTAATTATAGGACCTGCGGTAGCAGCCGTTTACTTATGGTTAAGTTGCTCAACTCATTGAAAGAGCACTGTTTGGGTGGCTTTGCCCCCCCAGATGAATCCTCACCAGAATTTGCACAAAACAAAATATGGCCCGTCAGAATGATTTTGTGAAATTTGGTGCGGTTTCGTCCGGATGGGCAAAGTTATAGAGGGCTCCCAAAATGTATGGAAATCGTCTGAGACGCAATGGCAGAAAAATGTTGCTCGCATTTACAGCACCAACCACTGGATGGATGTTCACCAAATTTGCACTAGGGGCAGCGGCTTGGTCCCGAAAGCATGCTTTTGTGAATTTGTTGTAAATCCATCCAGTAGTTTTTTTAAACATGGCCAAAAAATAGGTACAAAAATGCTTGATGTCTGAGTCTGGTCCGCAAACACATTTCCTGATGCCAGAAGGTGTGTTTGCAAATAGGAGTGCACATGGCTGTGGTTATGGCTGTGCCATTCAGGAGGCAGAGTGTAAGGCTTTTGGGCGACTCCTGGATACATTGGTTGAAAGTGTATGCAGAACGCTGTGGAGTGGCTGCACACCTTGGGTTCCATCATGTGGATGTCCACTGGTATGGAGTACATGAGATGAAGTGATTGCATGTGGGTCCTCTTTGTGCCACTTTGGTGACGCTTGATAATCCAGACATTATTATGATTAATTGTGTAGGGAGCAGTTTAGGACATATTACCGGAATCGCAATGCAGTTTTCGATGAAGGAGACACTTTGGCAAGTCATGGAAATGTTTCCAAAGTTGGGAGTAATTTTTTCTCGCATTGCCCAGAGACAGATGTGGCTGCATTCTTCCTCCTTTGGGCCGCAAATGGAGAAAGCGAGGCACAATGTGAACAAGTCTGTTTGTGTCTTTTTGAGAAACGTTGGCATGTTCTCCTTCAAAAATGAAAACATTACGTTTCATAGCACAAACATTTTTCGTAGGGATGGAGTCCATCTTACTGATGCTGGCAAGCAGCTATTTTTGCATAGTATCCAAAGTGCAGTGCAGCGCTTCTTGCAAGTATATCAAGCATTTGCCTAGTAGGTGCTGACCACTTCAAATCTTACAAACACAAACAGCACTAAAAGGCTCTTTTCAGAGCCACCACTTTAAATTGGGCATGAGTACAATGTTTGTGATGGAGCCACGCCTCGCATTTTTTACTGCGCTGTCCTCTGTCCTTTCTTCTCCTGCTGTCCTATCTGCGACCCTCCACGGCTTCCTCACCTGCTCCCTCCTCCTTGGCTACCTTGCTCGCTCCTCCTTACTTTTCTGCCCCCCACTCTGGCTTCTAATTCACCTCCGCAGGGCGTACATCTGATTTGTACCCCTCCCCGGAAGTCTTTCAAGGGAGGCAACCTTCTCCATATTGCCACTCTAAACTCTCGCTCAGCTGTCAAACACTCCTCTGACACCTGTCTCCTTCTGGAGGAAATTGACCTTGATGTCCAAGGTCTCACAGAGACATGGTTCATGACCAGCTCTGTCACGAGCTTTGACACTCTCCTCCCTGATTGTTACAAGATCCTCTCTGCACCCAGGTCCAACCGTTTAGGAGGGGGTGTAGCCCTGCTCTTTCCCGAGTGGATACCTACCTCTGCCATTCCAACACAGACCTACTCCTCTTTCGAATGCCTCATATGCAGGCTATCTCTCTCTCTCTCTCTCTCTCTCTCTCTCTCTCTCTCTCTCTCTCTCTCTTTCCTAGCCATTCCCTTACTGTGGCTACTATCTATTGGCCACCTGGTCAAATCTCCACCTTCCTCTTTGAGTGGGCAGTCCTCTCCTCTTCCCTACTGGTCTCGACCACTCAACTCCTCCTTCTTAGAGGACTGGATGCTCTCTGTCCTTCCTCTGGACTCTTCTGCGACCTTTGCGACTCTCTCTCACCCACAATTCTCCCCTATGATCCGATACACTCTACAGGGAATATTCTGGATGCTCTGATCTCCTCAGACCTTGCACTTTATATCCCCCTCACCACTCCTAACTCCTGGAGTGATCACTTTCTCCTTTCCTCCCATCTCACCTTCTCTACCCCTCAGGCCAAGCCAACTCCAGCACTGACCGATCATCTCACCCATGAAGCGGATGTCAGTTGAGGCTTTCGCTCTGTCACTTTCTCCCCCCTCACCCTGTTTGGCTGACTCACCCCTGACACAGCCCTTTCCATGCTCCACTCTGCTATATCTGATACTCTTCACGTTCTTGCCCCTGTCATGAGGATCTGCCTGAAGCCGCAAGCCAAGTGCAACTCTAGGTACGACTCAGACCTCATCACCCTTAAACGCAAGTGCCGAGTGGCTGAGAGGAAATGGCATGCTCTGGTACACCCTCTGACAAACTGGCCTACCGCCTGTTCCAAAGGCAATACCGATCTCTGTCCTAACTAAGAAGAGAGCCCACATACAAGCCTGCATCTCTGCGGCATCCAACAACTCAGCTGAAATCTTTAAATCCTGCAAGGAACTGGCCAATCCTGCTGCAGTCTCTACCTCCCCTGTCCCTTCCTAGGTCCTCTGCATGGCTCTGGCTTCTCATTTCATCTCTAAAACTCACGACATCTTGTCTCCCCTCTCCTTCTCTCCCCTTCCTCCCTCTATTCCCTGCTCTTCCTCTGGCCCTTCTTTGGCCACCTCTCCTCCCTTCTTCTATGCCTTTACCCTGTTCTCCCCTGTCTACTTTTCCAGACAAGTCCGATCTATGAAAGTCTCATCAAAACAGGTTCACCCCTGCTCCTCCAAAACCATCAAGGACCACATTGACTCCCTGGCTCCTGCCCTGACCGACTTCTGCAACCACTCATGCACCACAGAAGTCTTCCCCTCCCCCCTGAAGCACTCCCTTGTGCACCCTCTTCTTAAGAAACCCTCTGCCAACCCGTCTTTCCCGGACAACTACCACCCAATCTCCATCACTCCTTTCCTGTGCAAACTCCTGGAAAAGCTTAATCTTCACACTGAATCTGTTGGTTGTCTCCATGACCATCAGTTTGGCTTCCAAGCTGTCAGAAGCATGCAAACTGCTCTCCTGAACATCGGTGAAGACCTGCTCTCCAACCTTGACTCCAACACCCCCGGTGTCCTCATCTTACTTCATCTCTCGTCTGCCTTTGATACGGTCAACCATGCCATCCTGCTCAATCTCTGTGATAACCTGGGCATCACCGGTCAGGCCTGGCATGGCTGAGTTTTTTCCTCTCTGACCGACCATCCCATGTTCAACTCGGGTCCTTCCTCTCCTCTATCTCTATCTCTACCTGTGGTATTCCCCAGGGGTCTAACCTCGCTCCCTGGCTGTTTAACCAATACCTGGCACTTGTTGCCCACCACATTGCAGTGCTCTGCCCCAACATCCAGTGTTATGCGGATGACACTCAGCTCAATTTCAGGCTACCCTCAGCCACCTCTTCTCCCTCTCTCACCTCTGACTGTCTGTCTGCCACCCAGGAGTGGTGTGCTGCCAATGATCTCTGCCTTAATGACAGTAAGACTGAGATTCTCCTCATCAGCACACCCGCTCCCTCCTTTCCTGTCACTCTCTGGCCGGCCTCTCTTGGCCCTCTTCCCTGCGCCTACCTGTGAGGCCAAAAACCTTGGGGTCATCTTCGACTCCACACTCTCCTTCTCTCCTCACATCTCTGATGTCTCTAAGAAGTCACACTACCAGCTACACCTCCTCAGAGGTCTTCTCCCTTTCCTCTCCTTCCCCCAGAAGCTCACTGTCTCCAGAGCTCTGGTTCTCGCTAGGCTGGACTACTGCAACAGACTCTTTCTAAATCTGCCTTCCTCTACTCTCCGCCCTCTGCGACTTATTCAGAACAGGATTGCAAGACTTGTTCTTGGCCTCAAGCCCACGGATCGTTTCTCTCCAGGACTGAAACCCCTGTACTGGCTCCCAATGGCTGCGAGGATTTAGTTCAAAACCCTGTGCATTGTCCACATGGCCTTCTGGGACCAAGGGCCTCAATACCTTCAACTCTCTCTTCCTAAATATCTTCCTTCTCAAGCTCTTCGCTCGTCCACCTCCAACTCCCTCAGGGTCATTCGCTTCTCCAAGCAACAAGTTGGCGGTAGATCTCTCTCTTCGGCTGGAGCCACCCTCTGGAACAGCCTCCCTGCCTCACTGAAACCTGAGGAGAACCATCTCTGGTTCCGGAAGCACCTCAAAACATTTCTCTTTGCTTCTGCTTTCTCTCCTCCTCTCTACTGCTGAACCCCTGGCTGAAACTGCACTTGTTACCTGGCCACCCTCCGATCTCGGGCCCAGGTCCCCTCCACCGCCAGTCGCACACCTGCACTGCCTTCCTAGCAACCCCAGCACTCTGGACTGTCATTGTATCCCTACAGTCACTCCACCAGCACTTGGCACCGGATGTCTGCACTTACCCTTGCACTTGCCACCAGCTGGCCGTACTTACCATGTTATTAGTCTATTATCCCATGTACTGCACTCTCCCCGCCCCCTCTCCCTTGTACTTTCTCCCTTCCCCTTCCCATGCACTTGCGCAATCTGATTGACACCTGGCCTAGTAGGATCACTGTTTGTCTTCCCTATGTTCCCCCTTCCTTGCCTTGTTGCACCTTGAAACACTTGTGTATAGGTGAGTTATAAATGCCATGTCATATCATATCATATCATATCATAGGCTGCGCGGCGGCCTGCATCATTTCCTTGGCATTAAATTTTTGAATTGTGAAAGGTTGCTCCGAAAATAACCTTTTTTTTCCTTTCTGGTTGTTTTGTATTTCTCCTGTTCTTGTAACACATGACAAAGAAGGAAAGGAAGGGAAGGGGGGGTCAGGGAAAGGGCACCAACCACAGGGATAAGAAAGGACAAGTGGAGAGAGGAAGATGTTGGGTGGCCCTTATTTAGGTAGGGGGCAGTCCTTGTCATGTTTCCGGACCGAAGCCTCGAATGCACTTCGAAGTTGCTCTCCCCTGCAGAGTACTGAGTCGCAGTACATGCACAATACAGTGACCTTTGAAAGGTAAGCGTCTGCTGCGGTGCATATGGCCTGCAAGGGTGGTTTAGGGATCCGCTGCCCCACTGGAGTGTCCCTAGTGGTGGCAGGAGCAGATGCAGAGGATGCTGTAGAGGAAATTAAGCTACTGCCTTGTTCAAAGGGGACAACCCTCTAAACTACTGCCTTGTGGTTCGATTTGAGGTGTCGCTGCATTGAGGTGTTCCGTAACTGTACAAGCCAGCTTTACCGTGACTGAGTACTATGTTGCACTCAGTGCATCTCACCTGGTTAGCATGAGATTTAGGCACGTCTCCTACAGTGGTAAATAGTTTCCACTTTCCACACCCAGGACTCACACTGGCTGCAGGGAATGGGGAATTGCTCTACTTCATATTCGTGCTCCTCTTGATCTCTCGCTACATTACCACGCCTGTTCCCTTGTCCAGGCCCTTCGGAAGGAGGTGGTGATGGTGGTGAGGGTGAGGGTGTGGGTGCTGCTGAGGTAGAGGCAGCAGCAGCAGCCATGGTTGCCATTAGTTGCAAAGGTAATACAGCAGAGCAGAATTGCTCACGAAGCAATTTCAGCACGAAGCAATGTGCACTGCTGCTCTGTTCTGGAAAGCTAAGCACAGAATGCAGAGTAGCTCTGGGGTTTGGCCTTTTATAGGGCTGCTGTGGAGCACTTGGAACCGGAAAGCAGCCCCAAATCTTTCCCAAAAATAGTTAGATTTACAAGAGCAGAGTGTAGGATCTCTGTAAGGGTGCACTTTCACAGTAACACTCCATACATTGCAGAAAACTGTACTTTTTTTATGTCCAGGGGCCCGGATCGTGTCCAGCAAATAAGGGCCCACGCGCAGTGGGTGCAGTCCCATGGTGGCGTTGCAAATGTTCTCGAATGAGACGGCTGTCTGCAGGACGCGTATTGTGCGCATGTGCATAGGTATCCTACGGACACTCTTGGGATCCCTGGACTAATTAAAAGTGGGACACACGTGCGCTAAACATTTTGGAACAAGCTGGGTGTTTGTAGGGTACTGCTTGTGGGATGTTCATGTGCACAGCTATCCGTAGGATGTGGTTGGGAGCTTCGAACTACTAAAAGTAGGTAACAAGTTTCTTTGCATATGCGGACAGGGGCGGTGTTACCAGGACACAGAGGAAGTGATACGCATGCGTGTAGTTGGGCAATGGACAAACCTGCGCTCCCACAACTAATTACAGGTGGTTCACAAGATGTGGACATGCGGCCTGTAGTGGTGTCCAGTGGATAGGCGGGGCAGGTGCGGTGTCCCTAGGACAGCTCCATTTTGCTTAATTGCGGTCATCCCCACCAGTACTGTGCACCGCAGAGTCACAACAGGATTTTAAAAACAAAGGAAAAGCCACATATACACTCAGCATCAATTTACAAATCAACCTTTGTGTCCACACATTCATATATACTATTAGGAAAGGGAAGGGGGAGCAGAAATGGATACACATACAGGGGAGTTGGAGATTGTACAAGTTGGTCGTGAGTGGAGTAAGGGATTGAGTTTTCATCGTAATGTTTCTAATCACACGGAATTTGCAGAGATGGCCTGCTGGGAAATGGGGAAAGGGTACAGTTGCAGGTGGGGCAGTGGTATTTTATTTTCTCCATAATATGTCCTTGTACAAAATCTTTTAAGGGAGCAAAATTGTTCAGCAATCCCTCCATTTTGGCGTCCAGTCTGTCCAGTTTGCTATTTACAGTGTTTCCTTCACTTCCTGTGGCCTTATGCTGTTGTGCATTCCTTTCATTTCCAGTATGTTCTGTTAAAGAAAAGAAAATCTGTCAGGTGTACATGAAGCATTATATATTAATTGTTTTACTTTTCAGACTGCAGTGCGTACCAACGGCGTTACTATCGTAACTCATTTCGTCATGAGTGAAATTCTCTTCCAGCCATTTTAGAGTGCTTACTAGTGCTGCGTAAAAAAGAAAAAACCCTATGTTTTTCTACTATTGCACACTGCACAAACTGTTATATATGACAAATTTTAGTGTACTTACCACGTTGTAGTGATGTTCTGCACTCAGTACTTTGCAGTCCTTACTTTGCCAATTCGTTCTTCTTTCCTATGTAAAGCAGCAGTGCGGTAAGATTGTTGAAGGCAGACGTTACTTCTCTTGTTGGTGCATTCCATTATGGTGCATACCCTATGCCGTTGCTCTGTTTGTTTCATAAGTACAGAGTTTGCAGACCTACTCTATTTTCCCTTGCAATTCATGTACATGGTGCTGTTTGTATATGTTCCTTGCCTTTGCTGAATGGTACCACTATATAAGAGAACCCCTGCATTTCTCAGCAGGTTGGATGCCACCCTATGTCTGCGAACAGACGCATAGTCTGCGACCACTGTGCCAACTAACTTGGAGCCAGCCGGTTCAGTATGTTGTACGGTACATCTATACAAACTAAGGGTATCCTGGTAAAAACCTATGAAATTCAGTGAAAAAACTATTAAAGGAACGTTATGGTTAAGGTGCCCTACTAAAAACCTATCAAATTCAGTGAAAAAACGTTCTTAAATGGACGTTATGGTTAAGTTGCGCTACTCCATGTTGGATGGTAAAATGATGAATGCTTTCAATGACACAATGACTGAGACAGCCCTGCCCGAAACCGGTATGAATACAGTTTGGAGTGTTGAATGGCTCGGTACTTGTCCCAATACACATAACTTGTTGTGAGTGTCTGGAGAGAAGTGAATGGCCTGAATACCTTGTGTGCCTGATTGGCTGCCTGCCTGCATGAATGCCCGTAGTTGTGATTGGATGCTTGAGTGTGACCCAGGGGAATGAATAGGAGATCAACAGTATATCTGGGGACCTCTCACTGCTAGGAATCGTGTTCAGAAGCTGAAGTCCACTACGACGAGTAACTGGAGTAACTGACACTTGACCTTGAAGCCCTGCTGGACGAGAAGAATTGCTGTTGCTCTCCTTCACAATCTGAATGCTGCTGTGTTTCCAAGGACTGAACCAGAGAGGACCTGGTAAGGCGCCCTCTTCCCGAGCTACGAGGGACCATCGTGCACAGCTGATCTTTGCCAAAGCTCCCTGGTAGATAGACCTACGATAGGCTGTCGACCCGATACGGGGACTGCTGCGGAACTCCAAGGAGAAGCACTCGGACTGTTGTCCGCCACTGTCGACGGCCGCCGTCGCCAACCCGAGACGCCGGGCTCCCATTTGCCTAAGAACTTCAAGTGATCATCGGACGCTCTCGCCCGCATCGTCATCTGCTTGTCTCCCGCTGGAGAAGGCCAGACCGTCGACGCACAGAGGAGCATCCACCTGTGGTTTTCCCGCCACCTAAAGACCACAGAGATGCCGACGACTCAACGCCCTTGCGGGGCCACAGTTCTTCATCATCTCTTTGCAGTCCAGAACTATCGTCACCGAGGTGCCCAGCACGCCTCTTCCTTGCAGGACGCCAACGCTCTGTCGTCGACGAGCACCGCTAGGAACAAAGCTGCCACTTCACGGCCGTAGTTCAACCTGTTCACCGTCGGACATTCGATGACCGTGACTCCTGCCTTAAAGGGAGGGCACTCAAGAAGGGCCGTCGATTCCCCGACACCGAACGCCAAGTTCCCCGACAACTCTCAACGATCCTTGGCTCCAGCCTGAAATGGAGGCACTCAAGAAGGATCGGTCGACGCATCGCCGGAGAACTCTACTCCACCAGGTACATTGGGGGGGGTAAAACCTTAATAGGAAGAAGTTAGACTATCGAACATTATATAGACTGGGCTTGTGCTATATATCTTTATTTACAGGTTGCCCAGGTGGGGGGATCTCCATACAGAACTGTGCCTCGTGGTAGGGGTCAGCATTCTGCGTATTGTTTCAGCCATCGTGCGTTCCTTCCTATCTCTATTGCTGGTTTACTCATTATTGATCTGTGTGACATTTTAACGGTTCAGCTGATGCACTTTAATGAGATTTGATAACATAGTGGTACCATTTTAGAATTGTATATATTTATCATTATTGACTTCCAAGTACAAAGTGCGTTATTGTGATCGTGTAGCTACCTTTGAATATTAATTATATAAAGACTGTGTTTTCAGTAAATACAGTGTGTGGCCATTCCTTTGTGGGGGTTCGGAGACTACACTGTACTTAAAAACCAGCCCGCATCACCTCCTGAGAAGCTAGGCCTTGATTGCTCGTCCATTGCTACCTTTTAGAGAATCTTGGCTGGGGTCTTCTGTGCCTCTCCTCTACTATATAGAGAGCAGAAGTACAGACACCCCCTACCAGTCTTTACACTAAGCTCTACTGATAAAGTAGATACAGTGAATACACTTCAGTGATAGTGGCAAAAAGTCATGTGGCTATATGAAGGCAGCAGATAACCAATTACAAGTATTGTCAAACCAATTTGTCTGGCTGTCAACTATAGCAAAAAGCTTCTATACATTCATCAAAAGGATTTTTGAATTGTTTTTTGTTTTCAAGCTAGTGCTTGGGCACAGTGGTGGTGTATTTGCAAAGAGTGTGAAATGTTAGATTGTTATACCTGTTAGGTGAAGGGACAAAGTTGCCCTTTTCTTGTACTAAAATATATAGTAATCCAATATATCATTTTTATTTTTATCACAAGCATGTAACAATAAAAAGGACATCGGCCAAGTTGGACTTTATAAATATTGAAGTAGAACAGAGGGCAGAAGACAAATTGCACAAATGAATCACTCTCTGCAAGCACAAGTGGTGCAAGCAACAGTGCTGGCTTTTGTGTATGCATGGGCAAGGTGTTTGCCAGGCACTGTCGTAATGATAATACAGGCCCATAAAATGGTAACAGCTACAAAATGGTGTGATGACCTAGGCATATATGTGTGCCTGGCATGTCCATCGTATATCTCTAGGAAAGTCAAAAGTGTTTGCTTTGCCAGTGCTAGCTTTTACAGGAACTTCAGTAAAAGTACAAACATACTGCCTATAAATAAAGAAGCTGAAGGCTGGTTAAAACATTTATATTACACCAGTAAGACATGTATTGCTGCATTTAAGGCATTGTCTCCCTGAACACTTCTTTGAAATAACACTGCACACGCACTTACATCACAGAGTATGAAGTTTCAGTATTGCAGTGTGGGTGCCAGAAAATACAACAATAAGAGAGGTCTCATTACCAAAGGCATTCCCTGGATTCCATGACTTCAGCAGGCGTGTGTTTGTTTGTGTGTGGAGTATCTGGAGATCACAGACCTGTTCCCATTGAAGGGTGGCTCTGCCCCTTTGCTCAGAAGATTCACCTCCAATGGTGAACTTTTGGTCAATGTTTAGTTTGGGCTGTTACGTGGTGCTAAATCTCCACCTTTAAGCCAAAACTATTGCATTGGAGTACAACTAGAAGGTCATTTACCCTGTCCTTTGACTACCCATGATCATATTAATCCCTATGGCATACTCACCAACTACCTGCCCTACCTACTAAAACATACGCTCTTGAGAACTCTTTGAGCTAGCTTTATCACAAAGTAACACAACACAAACTCTGTGCTGTATAGGGCCTGCCAGTGTTATTTCTAAGCATTCTTTAGCATGTTAATAACGTAATTGTCTCCATAAATGAGCTCATAGTGTGGTAAAATCTTTTTACGTCTTCAGCCAGTTGATTTATTAGCTGTGTGTGTGCTCTCACATCTGTTCCTTGTACTGAAGTCATGTCTAAAACAAGCAATCACAAAGCCAAGAGCTCTGACCCCCATAGAGGCAATAAAAAGGCATTTGGCAGGCAATTACATTGTTCACCTATGTTCCAGCTGCTCCCATCTTTCCCCAGTGCACGGAAAATGACAGTTTCCTACTTTAAATGGCTGGTGGCAGTGGTTTAGATCAACTACTGTGATTTTTCTCGACCGCTAACAACGGTAGCTAAAAATCAGATCAGCCATGTTTTTCAATATGGCGCCCCAGACCTATCTGTAAAAACAAACTCTGGTCATCTTTTTTCGCCATTTCTTTTAGGAAAAGTCCTTCTAGTCCTTCTTGTGTTTGTCTCTGCGTGCCTGAGTGTCTGGGATGGACAGGATATGTTTGGTGAGGTGCCCGAAACTCCCTGTGCTTAGTCTCCTAGGAGACCTGAATGCACTCTGGTGTAATTGGCCGGCTGGCTGTCCGGCAAGGACAGTCACCTTGTTGTGTGAGTGACAGCCAAGCTGGAATGAATGGAGGAAAACTGTTTAAAAGTAGGTCTCTGAGACTTGGAAAGCAGAGTCGACCACTGGAACGAAAGAACCGAAGACGAGCTGAAGGAAGAGGACTGCTGCAACTTCTGGACGACCTGTGAAGCCCTGCTGCAGGTCTGAATTGCCTGAAAATCCAATCGACAGAGAAGCCCTTCAAGGTTAACTTCTTCCCTTGAGTTTGGTGGGAACAACCAACTCACAAGCCACCGGGACACCGTCCCCATCTGGTCAAATTTTCATCAGAGTGCTGTTGAAAACCGGATATCCAGAGGGTAGGAAACCAGCTTGTGGACTTTAAGGCATTCACACCTTAAACCAACATCATGCTACAGCCTTTGGCCTCATCACTGGGCAGTGCAGGAACCTCCCGACATCCTCCTTCTTGTCCCCACGACTGAAGCCCAAGAACAGCGAGATCTGCTTGAACTGCCAGGAACAACTCCCTCAGCTACAGCTTTCTTCATTAAAAAGGTACTGTGCAAACGCGGTCCGGAACTATGTTCGGCCATCGAAAAAGTGCATGAAACTTTCCTCAACTTTGAAGGCTTGTCCTTCCCTAAACATTCGTCAAACTTTTCACCTAGCCAACTTAACCGTTATCTACCAGAACTGTGCTATCCTATACAAAGACACTGAACCATTGACTTTGGCCCAGGCCTATGAGAAAAATTACTGGTTGTATTTAACTGAAACCCTTTGCCCTGCCTGTGAATGTATTTGGGCTGTCTATTATTATAACCTTGTCTTTTTATCCCTTTAATAAGTATTTGAAGTGCCATTTTGCTCCCACTTCACAGGAGCTAAACTTGTTCAATTACTTACCGGTTAGATTTTTGTGGTTTATTAGTGTGTAATACTGAGCTGCTTATGGTAGTGTAATGTTTACTAACTGACTGAGTAAATACATGTATATTCTTTTACCAAGAAACCTTGATTAAGTATTTACTTAATACACTGTATTAGTTGGTCCTTTGTGTAACTTGTACTACTGCTCACTTAAAATCTTGAGATAGGTCTGGCTGGTTAGCCATCACTATAACTTTACTGTGTAGTACAGGCTTGTACCAAAGGTGAAATTGTGCTTACACTTGTAGTCCTAATTGCCTGTAGTGTTCCCCAAGGGTACTGCAGGTGATTCTGCCTAACAAGGAGATAACTGAAATGGCAGACAGGGAAGTTTCAGACCTAAAGGGCGTGCCTGTGCTGGTAGAGTTGTCTTCAGCTGGTCAGGTTGACTTTTGCCAGGAACAGAGGGACTGTCCCACTCTGGCAAGGCTGATGAGGGAGACACAGGAGCAGGTGTAGGGCAAAGGCCCTGAACCACTCCTAACAGGGGACAGGTACAGAGTGAAAGCCCTGGCATATTCCAAAGAAACAAATCGGTTCCAGGGAGAGTGCTCTTACCGGTTCAAAGACAAGAAGCCAAAGAGTTATGGGGCAGGGGACATCCGTCTCAGGGGATAGCTCAGCGGCAACATGCTCGACTTGGAAGCAAGACGACAAAGAGAAACACAGGTCCGATCTCCGGTTCCCCACTTAGAAACCTCTGGCTATTAAGCACGTTATAAATAACCTATCATATCATATCATATCATATCCAGGAGTTTCTTGTTCAACCAGGCCCAGGAGTTTGCTACCAGACTTGGTTCCCGACAAACCTCCTGGCCACTTAGATGTGGCATGGAATCGTGACAGCTTGTTAGATAATATATGTAATCCCCTTGTGGATTCAGAGATAAAAACGGTGCCATCAGTCCAGTCCTGCCAAGGTACTCACAGGACAGGAGACGCACAGCAGACCCCTTTAAATCCACAATCTGTGGTTGAGTAGTCGTGTGAGAAGAAAGGTAACTTCTCTCAGGTGGGATTCCCCCCAAGATGTCATAACTGACTGGGGCACCTATTAAATCTCTGTGGCTGTGCAGACACCAGAGAAACCTCAGTAGGCCTCTGCCTGCCAAACCACAGCGCTGGAAAGCTGGCTTAAGCAAGGCCCCGTTCCAGAACTTCCAGACCATGGGCAAGGAAATAAAACCCAGACGGGCACCTACAAAACAGGAATTGGAGTGAACTCTGTGTAGCTGAGCCTAGATGTCCCTGATCAGCCCATTACCTGTCTTCACAGGTGGCAGAAGACATGAGAGAACTACTGCGCCATGGTTGCGAAGAATCCAGATCTTTGCTTTGGGACATTTCTCTACCCAGAGTTAAATTGGGCATGCTTCTTGGGTCTGGAACTTAACATGCTAGTGCAGTTGACATTCAGTTATGTTTTCTCCTTGAGGATGACCCTGGCCTTTAGAAGAGTGTGCCACAACCTTTTTTGGCTGAGGGGCGTTGGATGATTTGCCATCTGGCAAGTGTGTGAAAGCCATGGCTTTTTTGATTTGTATAAAATCATAAAATGATGCTGGTAAATCCATTGCTGAACAAAACATCTGCTAATGAGATTCCCCTTCCATGATCTCCATGCCATAATCATAGTGTGTACTTGTGCCCTGCTGCATCAGTATCCTGATTTGCAGCACCTGCTCTACCAGTGGCACAGAAAAGGTTCAATGAATTGACACCCATATCTCTGCAGTGCAGTGGATAAATTCAAAATATTCACCCGTGTTCCAAAAACTACATATCCCTGAAGATGCTTTCCTGATGGCACACTCAACTGTATAGGGCGTACCTGAGTTAGGGTATGGCAGCCAGCATCTTTCAGAGTTATCCTAGACACATTAAATTGATTTCACACATGTGACAGCCCTGGGGCCCAGTTCACCTGTGGAAAGATTAAGTGCACCCCCCCCCCAAACAAGGCCATCCCTATGTGTTCTTTCGTAAAGGGTAGGTAACACCCTTTACCCCAGGACAGCCAATCCACAGGACGCTGGGCTGGGAACAGAAATCAAGAGGCACACCCATTCACAGAGAGTGAGGCATCACACCAGGATGCTGCATTTCTTACAGCCTTTTATCCTATTTAGAGAGGAGGGGGCAGAGTTAGGGTGAGCCAGAGAGAGGTTTGCACAGTTTTTAGAGTCTTCTGCCATCTGGATTCTCTCTGTCTCTCTTTTTTCTTTCCTGTCCCCTCCACTTCCTCTGCTGGGGCAAAGAACCTTGGGTGTGACATCAGAAGGGCAAACTCACTCATTTCAAGGGCAGGGATTGGAGCATTAAATCAAGCTAGCTTCAGTTCAATCACCCAGAGACTTTTGCCTGTAAAAGTAGGGGTCTCCCACCACTTCTTGGAATCATCTTGAACAATCCTGGAGTTTTTATTGGACCCTGCAGGGAGAGCAGTCCTCTCTAAAGTCCTCTAGTTGTGAGGTGATGGCAGGTGTTCCAAAGGCAGAAGAAAACTATTTTCTCTAGCCACCGCCAAGGGCCATTTCGGGTGATCTACTGCTGGAATATGACCTGCTTCTTCACCTGTCACATCAGTACCCAGGACCCCACCGTGTTGGAGGACCCTTGCAGTTGTGTGCCAGCCTCCCCCGTGTTTGGGAGTCCGAGAAAAAGTATACATCTTCCATCTTACCTTTGTTCTGTCCTCATTCTTCTAACCTTCCTTTTGGCCTCATTCTCCTTATTCTATCCTCTGCTTTTGGCACAGTAAACAATGCCACCCTGCTCGATCGTCTGTGTGACAACCTGGGTATCTCTAGTCAGGCCCTGCCCTGGTTGACCTCCTTTCTCTCTGAGGAAGCTCCCAGGTCCAACTTGGGTCTTTCCTCGCCTCTATCTCTCGCTCTACTTGTGGCCTTCCCCAGGGGTCTAGCATCTCTCCCTGGATTTTTGAGCACTACCTGGCACCTCTGGCCCACTGTATCTCTTCCTTCTGCTCTCTAACTTTCAGTGTTATGCAGATGACACTCAGCTCTCGTTCAGGCTTCCCTCAGCCTCTTCTGCTCCTTCTCTCATACCACACTTTCCGCAATTCAGGAATAGTGTGCCTCCAATGATATCTGCCTTAATGCCAGTAAGACTGAGATCCTCCTCATCGGGACACCTGCTCCCGTCTTCCCTCGCCCACACTGGGCCCTCTACCTGCTCCTTCCTTTGAGGCTAAAAACTTTGGTGTCATCTTTGACTCCACCCTCTCATTTTCTCCTCACATCTCTGACGTCTCTAAGAAGTCAAACTGCCAGCTGCACATCCTCAGAGGTAGTCTTCCTTTTCTCACTTTCCCCCAGAAGCTAACTGTCTCCAGAGCCCTGGTCTTCCCTAGGCTGGACTACTGCAACACCATCTTTCTTAATCTGCCTGCCTCTACTCTCCACCCTTTGCAACTAATCCAGAACAGGACTGCGGGACTTGTGCTTGGCATCTAGCCCAGGGATTGTATCTCTCTACTGGCTCCCCTTGTCTGTGAGGATCAAGTTCAAGACCCTATGCATCGTCCACAATGCTTTCTGGGTCGGGGACCACACTACATCTAATTTTCTCGTCCTAAGCATCTTCCTTCTCGAGCCCTCCGCTCATCCACTTCCAACTCTCTGAGGCTCAGACGATTCTCCAGGCAGAGAGTGGGCAGTAGATCTCTGTCCTCACAGGGACGTCATTTAGGGGTCACCACAGACCGCAATTGCGACCTCTGAGGTCTCCCTTGCAACCTCTAAAAAAAAAAAAATGTTTTTTTCTTTTTTTTGGTAATGCAAGCTGCTTGGCTGTCGCCAGCACCATGTGGATTTTTACTGGCTTTCTTGTTCAGGCCCCTTAAAAAAAATAAGAAAAATAAGAATAGGAGTTCCACAAGTCTAACACTTTCAGCACTGACCCTAAATAAGAAAGAAGAGGAATACCAAATAATGTGTCTTTCCGGAATTCTATACAATAATTGCTAGACTCATTAAAGTATTTATTTCAGGCACACTTCAGGGGGTGAGTCACTGATTTAGTCTGTTCTTAAATGTCTAAACTCAGCCTTTCATCCTTCTGAGGTCGATAAATGAGTACCAACACAGGTTGGGTGATATTGGGTGTATATTTTTTCTATATAAAGCGCTTAAGCGTAAGTGCTATATAACACCTCATTATCATTTGGTCATGGACGTCTGCTTGCATTCACAGTCATTTTGTAATATGGGCCTATACACACTGATCTTAACGAAAAATATGGCGATCTATTCTTGTATGAAATGTACATCACATTATAGTGATATCGTAACCATATTTTTCATAGTGTACAATGCTATATGATGCCACTTCCTGTTTTGTCAACGGGTGAAAGGTCGTGTTCCATCGCTTCCCGCGATATCGAAGTGGGGTCAAATGACATCACTTCCTGTGATGTCATCAGGGGGCCGAGTGTTGTGTGATGTCAATTCCGCTACCCCTGGCATTTTGGTGAAATGACGGGCCTGTGTCCTCGGCTGGGGACTCCCTCTGGGACAGCCTCTCTCAAACTTGAGCAGGACCATCTAATGTTCCGGAAGCAACTCAAGACCTTCCTTTTCGCTTCTGTTTTCTCTCTCCCTTGCTGATGTCCCCGTCTTCTGCACATATTGGATTCCCTGGCTGCCCACTGAACATACAGGACCAGGCTCCTGCATGACTAGTTGCCTTTTGCACTGCCTCCGGGCTTCCGAATCAATTAAGAGAACTGTATCTGCAACCCTACCGTCCCCTGACTCTCTGCACTTATGAGTCACCTTCTGGCAGAACTGAAGAGTTACCTTGCACTCTCCCCGTCCCCTTGCCCCATGGCACTTCTCCCCTACCCACCCCCCACACTTACACGATCTGAATGACACAAGGCATAGTAAGATTGTTGTTTTGTCCTCCTTCTGTCCTCCCTCCCTTGTCTTGTCACACCTAGAAACACTTGCGTACAGGCACATTACACGTGACTTATCATATCATATATCATCTTTTGCAGAGTCCCTCGAGTGGGACTCACAGCAACCTAAGAAGTGACCTGCTAATGGAGCAAAACTGCCTCTCTGCCAACCACATCAGTACCCAGGAGTCTGCAATTGTGTGCCAGCCTACCCGTGTTTAGGAACATGAGCAAAGGACTCATCTTTTCCCTGTGCCCCTGGATTAGGACTCACAGCACCCTGGGAGTCAAGTCAGACGGGGTCCTCCGCTATATAAATCAATGTAAATCAATGTTAAAATATTTTGTAAGCATTTGTGTGCCAAAATGCATTGTTTTCCCTGTAAATAAGTACACCTCTGAGTCCAGCTTCCGAAGCCTCTTTTGCTCTCCTGGCAGTTAGTTTTGCACTGCATGAAATGCTAAGCAAGCATACTGTCTCAATGCTTTTTTATTGTGGAAGCATGCATGGGCTTCCTATGCTATAAACAGGGGGAGACCATGTGACATAATTTTGAAACGGACCCCACACATCTTCAGTCGGTCCAGGAACAAAGCAATGCTCATGTTGTAAATGAGTGTTGTGCACACTGGCTTTGTACCGTACACCACAGTCAGGCATGAAATCTGGGCGTTGTATGATTTTTAAATGACATGGCACCCCTTAGAGCAAATGATGTGCTGCCTTTCAAATAGAGCCCCCACCCACAAATCGGCTCTGTCTTTTTTCCACCCAATTCCTCCCCTCTGCATAGTCCCCTACATGCTAAAATTTCATTCATGTTTTGCCATCATGTTGAAACAAAGAGGTGATGGCTGGAAGGTTTAGACTTAATCTTAACCACTGGCAATGCTCTGGGCAACCCTCCAGACCACCTTTCTTCGCCTGCCAAGCCATTACAGAAGGGAAAGACCATATGCAAATCAGGCTTGGCCCCACCCCAAAAGAGGCAGTCCAGCCCGAACTGCTAGGCCACATCTCTTCTGCACGAGACCACAAGCATCCCCAAACATGTTTCGCCCTTGTTGGGGCTCATCAGTGAGGAGTAGCTTGGGTCTCTAGGCCCAGCAGGCACGGGACCCACGTCTGGGCATACCCGTCCCACTCGGGGTGACATAGCAAAAACAAAGAGGTGATGGCTGGAAGGTTTAGACTTAATCTTAACCACTGGCAATGCTCTGGGCAACCCTCCAGACCACAGTTCTTCGCCTGCCAAGCCATTACAGAAGGGAAAGACCATATGCAAATCAGGCTTGGCCCCACCCCAAAAGAGGCAGTCCAGCCCGAACTGCTAGGCCACATCTCTTCTGCACGAGACCACAAGCATCCCCAAACATGTTTCGCCCTTGTTGGGGCTCATCAGTGAGGAGTAGCTTGGGTCTCTAGGCCCAGCAGGCACGGGACCCACGTCTGGGCATACCCGTCCCACTCGGGGTGACATAGCAAAAACAAAGAGGTGATGCCTGGAAGGTTTAGACTTAATCTTAACCACTGGCAATGCTCTGGGCAACCCTCCAGACCACCGTTCTTCGCCTGCCAAGCCATTACAGAAGGGAAAGACCATATGCAAATCAGACTTGGCCCCACCCCAAAAGAGGCAGTCCAGCCCGAACTGCTAGGCCACATCTCTTCTGCACGAGACCACAAGCATCCCCAAACATGTTTCGCCCTTGTTGGGGCTCTTCAGTGAGGAGTAGCTTGGGTCTCTAGGCCCAGCAGGCACGGGACCCACGTCTGGGCATACCCGTCCCACTCGGGGTGACATAGCAAAAACAAAGAGGTGATGGCTGGAAGGTTTAGACTTAATCTTAACCACTGGCAATGCTCTGGGCAACCCTCCAGACCACCGTTCTTCGCCTGCCAAGCCATTACAGAAGGGAAAGACCATATGCAAATCAGGCTTGGCCCCACCCCAAAAGAGGCAGTCCAGCCCGAACTGCTAGGCCACATCTCTTCTGCACGAGACCACAAGCATCCCCAAACATGTTTCGCCCTTGTTGGGGCTCATCAGTGAGGAGTAGCTTGGGTCTCTAGGCCCAGCAGGCACGGGACCCACGTCTGGGCATAGCCGTCCCACTCGGGGTGACATAGCAAAAACAAAGAGGTGATGGCTGGAAGGTTTAGACTTAATCTTAACCACTGGCAATGCTCTGGGCAACCCTCCAGACCACCGTTCTTCGCCTGCCAAGCCATTACAGAAGGGAAAGACCATATGCAAATCAGGCTTGGCCCCACCCCAAAAGAGGCAGTCCAGCCCGAACTGCTAGGCCACATCTCTTCTGCACGAGACCACAAGCATCCCCAAACATGTTTCGCCCTTGTTGGGGCTCATCAGTGAGGAGTAGCTTGGGTCTCTAGGCCCAGCAGGCACGGGACCCACGTCTGGGCATACCCGTCCCACTCGGGGTGACATAGCAAAAACAAAGAGGTGATGGCTGGAAGGTTTAGACTTAATCTTAACCACTGGCAATGCTCTGGGCAACCCTCCAGACCACCGTTCTTCTCCTGCCAAGCCATTACAGAAGGGAAAGACCATATGCAAATCAGGCTTGGCCCCACCCCAAAAGAGGCAGTCCAGCCCGAAATGTTGGACTTGTGTGTGCAGATTCAAAATATGCAGGACTTTGCTTGCAAGTGTTTTAATACTTGCACTCATGTGCCTAATCAAAAAAGTAGATGCTACAAAGTGACTGTGTTGCAGCTGGTCCATTATAACTTACCAATAAATACAATATTCTTTCTTGCTTGTATCTACTACCATTGGAGAAGTCCTACTTCTTATCCTGGCTCTGTTGTAAAATGATGCCCAAGTGAATTTGAGAATTTATGAAGGCACCAGCAAATACTAAAATCCGTACACATGTTGGCGAATGTGACTTCAGCTGACCAAATGCCTGTTTCAATGCTATAATATGTTTCTGATATCTGTCACATGTAAAAAGTAGGCTTTTTGTTGGTTCAAAATCAGTATCCTGAAATATGGTTGGAATAGCCTGTAATGTCATCTATCTATATAAGATGATCATTTTTGAAAGGATTGTTTTTACTGAAGAATGACACCAATTTAATACTCCCCCCAATACAGCAATCTCACCTTCAATTTGGGACAAGAAACAGGCTGACTTAATCTGAATATTTTGTTTTATCTAAAATAATAAACCATCAAATTAAAGGTGGTCCACTAATTTACAATGCTGGAGATGCCATTCACAGTATTTAAATGAATACAGACAACTTGCCTGCAGAAAGGAAAACACAACCTGCCTACTGTTATCGTACTAATGTTTTCATTCAAACAAAAAATAATGACTATTCTAGACAATAAGTTAATAATTATACTTTCTTTGCAGATATGATATGATAGGTTATTTATAACGTGCTTAATAACCAAAGGTTTCTAAGCGTGGACCAGGTGATTGGACCTGTGTTGCTCCGTGTCATCTTGCTACTAAGGCGAGCAGGTTGCCCCTGAGCTATCCTCTCGAGATACACATTGACTGCTTAGTGAATACAAATTGACTGCTTTGCAGCTACAAATCAACATTGATTTTCATAAACGTTGATTCACGCTGTCTACAGTATGGAATTATGCTTCTTTACTTGTAACCCACCTCCCCTTGAAAGTAAAATGAGTGGTAGTTTTCAGAATAAAGTTGGAATAAAACAATTTACTTCGTTTTCTGAAACCAACAACAAATATTGGCATCAGAGAAATATGTTGGTCTAATATAGCGCACTTTACCTTCGACTAACTTGAATCTAAAAAGTTGGACAATAGCTGTGATAAAACTATTTGTTACTAGCTCGGTCATAGATACATTTGAATATGTTTTGCGATATTGAATTGGCTGCTAATAATTTTGAAGGGTGGGGTCAGGAATTATGTTTCTTTTTTAATGCAGGGACAGCAGGGCCTAACTCTTTCACTATTCTCTGGGTTTTCCCTCACAACACCCCGTAGGGAATAGATTTCAATTACTTTATCATCAATGACAGACACCGATCACAATGGCTTGCCATTCCACATTTCAATTTGCATGTCCATGGCCTCTGGAGATCCTACACTGCTGAAGAAAATCCTTATTGTGTTGAAGCTCCACAAGGTTTCAAATGTAATTCTAAATCACAAAGCACATATGCCTCCTTTCCCTAACGTATCTTGTACACATGGTTTGCTATCTGCAATTTAATTGATTCTTGGGACATTTGTCTAAGTACTCTAGGATCATTTTATTAACTTTTGGTCAGTCTTTCAAAGGTTCAGGACAGAATGGGATATCAAGGGGCTTCAGGCAGAACTGTCAGGTAAGCTGTGCCTTTCAGTCTGTCCACCTGCTTCCAAAATCTCTTTCAAATAATCTGCCTCTGTCTCAGGAAGGGACATTCTGCATCCAGTCCCATCTTGAACATGAGATTTTCCATCAGCTACTTCCAGTCGGAAACCAAATCAGCTTTTCTCTAGTCAAACAGGTTATTTTGCCTTTCAGCTTTCTTAAAACTCTCTTGTCTTTCTGTGTGTTTGAGTTTAAATTCCAAGCAGTATCCAGCCTTGATGAGTAATACGACACAACACTTTTGGATTGTACGGAGCCTGTGATAAGGTCGCTTCATTGTCCCACACCTTCCAGGGCCCTTCTCCTGGCTTGTAATGGCTTGTTCTCCCGTATCAACATACAAAAAAGAACATAGCCACTGAGATCTGCGACAAGGCTTGCCTGCCCGAGCCCTAGACAGTCAAAAGGTTCCTGCAGGGCCGTCCTAAGGGAACGCATCCTTGATGCCTTCTGGTTCCCACGGCAAAGGGACCCGGACTGTACCGCGCATGCGCGGTAACTCAAGTCCCGCAACACTACCCCTACACCCATGCCTGCTGGAATTTGACATATCTCAATTTGCTTATGTGTCATCCGTGCAACAGTGTCTGACGCACGGTACCTTTTCCCAGGTACCAGGTAGAATTCTGCACTCTACACCTAGATGGAGTGAGCACCCTATGCAAGGTAAGGAGCCGCTCCCCCCAGACAGGCAGTTGCCCCATTGTTGAGCCGCTGATAGGTCCACGAAATGTAACTATGTCCTAATGCAGATTGTCCTTACATTCTTGCAGTGAAACGCCATCAGCAGCGCCATTGTCAGACCCAGCCTGGACCTCGACCAGAGGGCCTCACATCAAAGCACCCGAAGGAAATATCACAATTAAGGTACTTGCCGCCCTTCAATTTAGCCAAGGCACTACCTTGTCACAATACGCCAGACTATATAATGTTTTTAATGCACAGGGAGGGATGCCTTATTAGGCAGCAGACACTAAGAATACATGGGGCCTTATTATGAGTGCGGCGGTAAGGGGTTAACGGCGCCGGTAAGGATGCCGGTACTATTAACCCCTTACCGCTCTATTACAAGATCCCTTAGCGGGAGCCGCTAAAGGACCAGGGAGCTAATAACGGGCCCGTTATTAGCTCCCTCCCCATTCCCATTGAGCCTTATGGGGGCTCGAATGGGAATGGCGATGGGTATTTTGAATGAGGAATTAGAGGTTGGAATGGCCCGCTAATTCCTCATTCAAGGAACCCGAACCCGGACGGATTTTGGAGGCAACTATGGTGCTAAGAGCACCATGGCTACCTCCAAACTCATAATGAGGCCCATTGTATCTGTTTTATCTCTAGGACCCCTAGAAAGTGCCTAGTAAAGGGGCTCAGGTGGATCTACTACCAAGCCAAGCGCGATTCCAGGTTAGCACGTCCTTGCATGGGACACATAGAGTGTCAGTGGTGCCCTGTTTTTACACAAAATAGACTAACTCTCCCAATTTTAAAACTAAATTTACCTTACTCCCAGAGATACTTTAGATGCAGTTCGACCTACACATCTCGATAATACAATGTTCTTATATGTTCTCCCTTAAGAGACACAATCAGTGGCCTGGAAGAAGGCACATCCATCGCAAAGCCAAAACATCAACAGAGACAGCACACAAGTGCCTAACAGTCCATTTAAATACCTAGCAACATATTCCCTGACATAGACCCTAGAATTGGTCACTTGTTTGCCCGGCTGTTGACAATTACGAGGTAATGATCAATGACATATATTGAGTACACTTTGCCAGTAACTCTGGAATTGTGTTGGGAGTTCACTTCCAAAAGTGTAATATTGGTCTATATGTTTATTAACCGTCTCACAATGAAAATGACGGGCTTATGCACTACACCATGTCTTGCACAAATGTTTATCTGTAAGAATTGTTTTGTTCATGTCAACCACATTGAACTTGTATGTATGTTTTAAAAAAAATCTTCTTTTTGTTGGTCTAAATTCAAAACGTTGGCAAAAAGAATGTAAAAATAAAAAATAAATTAACATGTCAGCAAATTATTAAATGCTGCAAAAGTGTCTTTCGAACTGCTAATATTTTTTTGTATGGTTAGATCAGCAAATGCATTAACATATCTGGTGTGGATGAGAAAGGGCAGATTGATACTTGCTGTACAACTAAAAATCTAAGAAACTACTACAAAGCCTACATGAATAAGAGTAAGGCAGAAAAATACTAGTGTCAGGATGCCTAATGTTTCATTGTAATGGCTCAAGGCATTTAGATGGGTCATAAGGGGATTTGTTAGATGTGAGGTAGCTCTACCCTTAGGAATTAAAATTGGACACGAATATGTTCTTATAATTCTCTATGGATACATGTATCATTGATAAAAAAAGAAGTTACAAATCAAATCGTATTTCTCATAGTCAATTTAAATGCATTTTGTTCTGGTGCACATTTTTAAGCCGACATTGTATTATTCTATTTGAAGTGCATTTGTGCAAGCTCAAATGATATTATCAGTGGAAACCATCTGATGAGAAAGTAAGTATTGTACTTTATTACGGTTTTCACCATTAACAATAAATACAATTTCACACAATATCATCATATTTTAAAACACAATTAAAATACTCTCACCAAAGGTTTAAAAGCCTCAACGACACATTTACATAGGTTTTTCATTAAATGCACATCGACACATGACAGAACAAAATGTATAGCCTCTGCAACATGCCTGATTTTATTAGCTTTGAAATGGTTTTTCAACCATAAACGTCTCAAATCCTGACATTCTGAACCAAAAATTACAAAACATTAATTAAATCCTCCTCAAAGCCACTACCACAAATACAAAACTTAGAGTTAAAAAGCCATTTCATTCGTGCCCTCAAAAGCAACACATTGAGACAAATCATAGCAATGATTTGTCTCTGGGTCTGTGAATGTCCAGCACTGAAAGCAACATTTTCAAAATAAGTCCTACAGGCCTGCCTTAAGAACCCCAACAAGCTTAATTTGTCCATGCTATTTGTTGCCAGCCCAAGGTTTCTCTTTCTAGCTTTGATGAATAATTGGCACTTGGTGATTGTACCCTGCTTCAACTCACCAGGAACGACCCCTTCCCCACTTCGTACATATACTACCACAATGTTTCTGCCAGGGATATATGGCATAATCCTCTGCCTTTCCCATTTCTTCTCTCACACTTATCATGTTAGGATTCAGAGATACAGACGAATGTAGTTTGCAGTAGTACTCTAAGAACCTAAATTCGGCCTTAAACCCCAATACTGGGTACCCCCAACTCTAATGCAAGGGAAGTTCCCCGAGTGCTACAGATCATTCCTATCAATTTTCGTGAGCAGATGCCGAGTACTCGATCCAAAGAAGTACAACTTTCCTTTCCCCACAGATCGCTTCCATGTAATACGGCAGAAGAAATCTCAGCCGCAAGGGCTTAAATGCATTTATCAAAACGAAAACTACCACATTTTTGGTAAAATCATCTAAGACCACATAAAGTAGTCCTCAGGCGGTTCACCACAACTGATAAATGTGCAGACCACTGACAATGTTTTGCAAACATGATGCCCAGATAGCAATATGAGTCCACCAGGCTTAGCTGAATCCCGTCTATGCACTAGTTATATTTATTGTCATACTTTTAAACCAAAAAACAACAATCTGAGTTTCATTTAAATTCAATTTTAGACCATTGTTTTTGAAATACTTAGATGCATAGGCCAGGCAACTAGCCAGCCTCTTAGGAGTCAGATCTAGAAGGAATGCATCATCTGGATAAAGTAGTGAAGGATAAGACACCCCATTCAAACTAGAGGGAAAATAATCCAACCCAGTTTTGGATGGTATAAAATCAAATAAGAAGATAATAAATAAAAGAGGGGCAAGTGGACAGCCCTGCCACACTCCTGTATTTGTAGGAAATTCACTAGCAGACTAAAGTCCTGGTGTCTGAATATAGATGTACAATCGATTGAAGTAATGAAGATGGGACACCCAGTCTCTTAAGTTTGGCCCACAATAAAGGTAATTCAATAGAATCAACGGCCTTTGCTAGATCCAGGAAGGCAGTGTGCACAACTCCTCTTCTTATATTTACATACCTATCTAAAATTATTAAAAGTACAAATGCATGGTCAGTTGTTGAAAATCCTTTCCCGAATCCAGCCTGGTAAACAGGGAGTATCTTATTTTTGCCTGCCCAGCCTGCTCAAAGGGCAGCTAGTATACATCATTGAGCTGCAGTCCAATAATAGTACGGATGCTGTATAAAGCCTTTAAAAAAAATGTTTTCTTAAACTCAGAGACCAAGAAGAAGGTATCATCACAGAAGCGGCAATTGCATTGAATAGTGTTAGCAAGACTGGTTTACACCAGTCCGGAAGCCACCTTTATATTTCAGGTCTAATTTTATCAGGACCAATAATCTTGCCTACTCTAATGCCCCCAATAGCCCTTCTCCACCTCTTCTAACGAAAAGGTGATGTCTATTTCAGCCTTCAACATTAAGAAAGGTTTTACACCCTCATCAAATGTAATAGACCTAAAGTGGCAGTGCACTCATCAGCTGATATGGGGCAAACTGAATCAAGCACACCCTCAAAAAAGCCACATGACACTAAATTCCCAAAACCCTTTGTTTTTTTTTCATATATATAGTGGCTTTGTGTTTTTCCCATTGGGATTCATAAAATAATTTCCTATTAGGCTCAAAAGATTCTTATACTCCCTCTTGGCCGCATGCCTAGCACACGCTGTGATGTTATTGGCTCTTGCGTTAACCCATAAAGCAACCATAGCGCTACGGCATGCTGCATCAAACCACTGAGAATCAGACGAACCCCTGCTTTTCCCTTTGGGTATTTCCCAGGATATATAAGAGCAGGGCGCAGACACAGCCCAGCAATAGAGGACAGCAATTTCATACTGAACTTTACAGAGGCATCATGGTCATCTTCAAATGATTGTTCCAGAAATACGTCCCTTACGGGGCATAGGCTCTCCAAAATTTCAGCCACCATTTCTTTCGATAACTTTGCTGAATAGTGAGCAGTAGATAGCTTATCACTAATTGTTGTCAAGAGCTTTGGTCGGGTGCCTAAAGGCGCTCCAGACCATTCAATGATTAGTGGATCATGGTCCATCTCTGGGCGCTGACAAACCTTAAAACTTTTCACACAACCGGAAAAATGGGAATCAAACAGCCCATAGTCTAGCAGAGAATTATACCCGGATTGCTAAAAGTAAATCTCAGTGGTTCATCGCCCTGTACCTTCCTATTCAATTCGACCAACATAGTCACATTTAAAAAGGCATCTAACCGAGCACCCTGTGAATACCTATATGTCAAATTCTTGTTACGTCTTGGGATTTCACAGGCAGATTCAACAGGAGCCTATCAGGGGATGCCACAGATGTTGACAATCTAGCATTAAAATCACCCAGAAAAAGTATACTAGAGTCACCTTTCCTTAATAGATTGTCCGACAGCCATACATTAATAAGGAGTTTTGAGTTCCCCTCGCTGCCCTGTGTAATAGATGTCCAAAGAATTTGGTCCGTTGGTGAGGGAATATGTACCGGTGCCCAATGCGCAGAACAGCATATGAGGGTGGCTAAACACTTATGTGGACTGCCAGAGCCCTCCCTTCAGGCTGGTAGAATTTTAACCCAGTATCCCAGGAAGTGCTTCACCAATAAGAGTACTTCTGGTAGCCATGTCTCCTGGAGGCGTAGGGAAGGTTTGTAACCAGCCTACCCTATCTAGGTCATCTAATTTATCAGCCACACCTGCCATATTCCAACTCAACAAACGAACTGCTGGAGGTACTAAGGCTGTGGCAGCTATACTCACAATGGTGCACACCACCCTGCTCCCAACCATATTGCCCACAGGCTCTAAGTAATTAACTGCAGCCCGAGCTATTTAGACAGGAGCATGAGTCTTCCCATAGGAGCTACCCTAATAGCCTGTGCTGTTGTGCAAAGCTATATACTTTGTCCTTCACCTGATTAGACATATTCAAATTTAAAGAATGTGAGCAAGCTAATGTATGTTCAAGATACTCCCTAGTCAAATCAATGATTAGCCCCTTTACCACAGCATTATATGCTAGGGTACCAGTCACTTGGTGTTTGGAGTTAGCCGGTGGTTTATCAAGTTTCGCAGACTGTGGCCTTTACATCATTATACACTTCGATACCTTTACTTGCCAACCCTGCATGACAATTTAAGATACATGTTCGAAGTTTCATATTTGTAAAAGAAAACCAAATATTGCATCCCTTACAATAAAGGCAGTCTGATAAAATTCGTACACTCAGAAACAGTTTAAAAGAGATATCATTAATCCCAAGAACTTCAGATAAGGCTCTGATCAGCGTACATTTATATGAATGTTTATTTCCATGCGTTAATCCCTTAAAGCAGAGGATTAGATTATTTTCCCTCCAACCCCTCAAGGGATCCTCAAGGGCATTCTGTAAGACAAAGGGAAGATTTTAATTGGCTGTTGAATGGAACATACACATTCCTAATACAGGCTTTATGCTCTTGTATTTTTTAGAAGAGATATCTAATAGTGGACCATGCACACATCAACCTATTCCAAGTGTGGATTTACACATTTGCTTAAAGAATATAAGACCATGATAACCATGATCCTGGAATTTGTTTTGACTTGCTTTTTTTAATGTTTTGAAAACAGGTCTATTGACTCAAGTAAATACAGACGGGCCATTAACGTAAATATGTTGGGCTCTGTACATTGCAGCCTTCAAATAGCTTACTTCTACACAAACATATGGTATCAGGTGAAATGTGGTTCACAGCTAGGTTCATGGAATGTCGAAGATTTGCAAGATATATGATGTCCTACATAACAGAATAGTGTGTGCTTAAAACCATGTTTACTTGTACTACCTTTCAAATAATAGCTCATTGTGTTAACAGATCTTATATTTATGCTTTGATGTATCATGAATATTTTAAGGTAGCAGTTCACTTTTGCATTGTCATTTTCTTTATAAAACACTATTATTCAGGTTGTACAACTCACCATGTTCCCAACAATTTCTTATAGCTACTTATTATCTATTTAACATGTATTTCTTAATATTTCAGTGCAAGGCAGAATTCTGAGCTGCCTGCCATTCTATAATGGAGTGCATTACATTCAATCACATAATATTAAACGCAGAAAAGTCAGCAGTAAATCTTGTGCAAAAAAGGAGACTGTCATGGGCATAAAATGAGCTTTTGTTAACATTTGGTAGCATGCCAAGGACATAGGGTGACCAAACAGCTCCATGTCACCTCAACTGCATTTTTCCAGTACTGGCCTTTGTTTTGCAAAATGTTACTGTTGGATGCAAAACTCGAATTTATTCACTTGAAGATTATTAAACAAGAATGTTTTTCCACTAACATGAAGTGATCTTGTCACTAGAAAGCACTGTTTCTGAGTGACACAAAACATTACGTATGCGCCTAATGACGTTAAACAAAAACAATAAACAATGTCCACATTTTCCAATTATAAAATAAAGCAAAAGTTCAAGTACATATAAACTCTAAAAATCAGATTATATAGGATCTCCTAGCATACCCATTTCAGACACCTAACAAAGATGTCACAGATCAATATAAAGCCTAAGCGTTCTTAAAAACCCAACCTCAGCTGACATCTCAAAAGCATATTTAACAGAAGCAATCAAAGTATGATTACGAGTGCTTTTAGATGGCATACATGTTATGGTGCAAGTTAAGATTTGGTTGCATGCAAGTGACCGAGTCCTAGTATTGGCTCGAGTTGTTACAAGAGTAGCTTTGAGTGAACTATTGCGGAAATTAGATTAAGTGAATTACACACATTTTAGGTGGTTCAAGGTCGCCACAAAATGTCCAGACATTTCCAGGCATTCACACAAAAAAGGTTCCTATAGAAAAAAGGATAAAGGCTGCTGCCTTCCCCCACAGGGCCCTTTTACATGTTCCACCGCCCTCCAAGGGCATGGGTCCTCATAGCCCCCTGCAGGGCAATGAGGCAGTGTAAACTGTTCTTGGATTGATGGAAGAGCGGGAACAGGAGGGAGGGAACTTGAGATGCATTGGATTGCTTTGTAGGAGTGTGAGGGAGCTTGTTCTCATCTGTCGTCTCCTGGTGTTGAAAGGGTTAACTCTCAGGCAGATGCTGGTCATGGAAGCGTGTTATAGAAAGCGGCCAATGAGGCATGCCTGCTAGAGAATTTAGGTTGTACAGCAACGGCTGAGGAATTAAGAACCTTCACTCAAACACAGGCTGCATGCATTTCTGTTCCTGCTGAATAACCCTGTGTCTTTAATGTGGGCCGACACTACAAACTAGTGACGAGGATGGGATCTTGTCTCTACTATAATAAGCTTTTCACAGATTACCTCTCTTGTACTTATGCAGTGTTTGCACACTCTGTAATCCGTCGAAGATTGCTAAACATCTCAGACAGATTGCCACATGTGTGGACACACTACCGTTTGGAGAGAGACTGTGCTGCTCACATCATCATTCTATTGGATTTTTTCTTTTGGAACACTTGAAGCAAAATGGGGCAGAAACTGTGGTAATCTTGCACTTCTCTCAATGCATAAATGATTCAACCTTGATGATTTGATTGATTGATTGATATTTTATTTCTATCGCGATCGTACACAAGTGTTTCAGAGCGCGACAAGGCAAGGGAGGGGAACAGGTGAGAACAAAACAGCGATCTTACTAGGCCCAGTGACATTGAGAACACGCAAGTGCATGGGAGAGAGGGGAGGGGAAAAGTGCATGGAAGGGGGGGAGAGGTGGAAAGTGCGAAGCAGAGGAGAAACAGATAAATAACAATAAATAAATAATAAAGGCAACGAACAGTAGTAATGCAGCCAGCAATTTGCATGGATAACATGCGTTTGCATTGGTTACAGCATGCTGTGGAACGAGGCTCTGGACAACTTAGGGGAAGAAGTGTCTAATGCAGCTGCATTTCGTCGTCCTGTGCCCTTTGATATGAAAGATCAACAAGCTGTAGGCCCTCACTTGGAATGCTGACTGAGACGTTTTGAGAACTATCAAGTTGCCAACAAAGAGAATTTGTCAGACAAATTCCCCAGAAGGCTGTTGATCAATCTCGTGGGAGGTTAGGATGTAGATCTCAGCCCCACTTTCCCTCCTGACCAGATTGACTCTAACACGGGACTGAAAGGAGCCTTAAGTGCAAGTTTTGACCCACAGCAGAACATTGATCATGTGCAGCACATCTTTATTGTACGCTAGCTGATGGGAGAGCCACTGGATGCATTCAAAACCTGCCTTCGCAAGTTAGTACGTTACTGTGACTTTCACAAATTCACGAATGAAGAGGCCATCCAGCTCCAAATTATAGGAATATGCTTGTCATCCTCATTCAGGAAGAAAATACTTCGGGAACTGCTTCCTCTCGACACAATCTTACTCATGGCCAGAACAGAAGCCAGAGCCACTCAGATAGAAACTGGCAAGGAATCAAAAGGGGTGCAAGTGCATCAGGTTTTTAGTTTCATGAAGAACAAGTATGCAAACAACGTACCCACGAGGAGGTACTCGTTGAGAGGGAAATGTTATCAACGTGGTTTACCTTTGCTGCATGACGAAGATGTGAAGTATCCAGCGCATGACAAAGGCGTATTGACCAACTTCGTGGCTTCCCCTGTGAGCAATGTCAACCCACTGGTAGGTGATCATGTGGCCAAATTTGTCATCAACACAGATGCGCACTTAACATCAGGTGTGCTACAGAGTTCAACAAGATGACTCATCCACCGCTGTTGGTACATTCTGAGTTGAGAATGTTTTATTGGGCTATGAAGTGTCACGTGACAGATCATGGGGAGTTTTGCACAATGCTTCAATATAAAGAAAACAAATGTCAGCAATGGAAGCAACCTATGAGGATGAACGAACACCATTGAAATGAAGATTGCAGCCATTAAGTACTTTATGCAACACACCCATCCTGTAGTACAGTCATTTCCCTCTTTGTTTCAGGGATTAGGATGCCTCAAACATGGTGCTTAACATCAATAAATCAATCACCCGGTGGCACAATGCCCTTGGAGAACACCTATTCCTCTTCAACAACAAGTGGCGGAGGACATTTACTGTCTACTGTAAATGTACATCATTGAGCCAGCATCCTACTTCGTGAGTGTCACACATAGTAACAGTCCCAAAAAAAGCTGTGATGAATGATATACACGCATATGTGTGGTTCGAAGGCAGGCCAAAAAAGCAATCAAAAGCGAGGAACACCCAGGAATACATCTAGATGACATGATCAGTTTGTTGAATGGAGCCAGCTTCTCAACCTAAAAAAGGGATATGATCAGATTGAACTAGATATGCACTTGAGATACCACCTTTGCCTCTCATATGGGTCGGTTTCATTATATACTGCTGAGTTTTGGGATCTCCTTGTGTTACTAACTGGATTTTGATTTGCAGGAATACAAGGATGAGTAGGGGTAAAAATGGCCCAGTCAGCCCTCACACTTCTACAAACCAAAATACAACACAATCATAAAGGTAAAACAGGGACAATCAAGAGATATACCTCCTTTCCTTTTGTGGTATGACAAGCTGAGGGAAGGATATACTACCAAGAAGGGTGAGAAGGCGAAGCAATAGTGACCCAAACAACACAGTCTTACAGTCCAAAATAAAGTGAAATTCCAATCAAGGTTTCTATAACAATATAAATGGTACCCAGTCAATTTACCGAAAGCAATTCAGAGTGGTACATTTCATTGTGAACCATAACACTGAAAATACTAAATAAATACATGTAGGATAGTGGGGTAAGAGGTTAAAATGGATCAGGATGCGGTTGGGGTGGTGTTATAAGGATAACAAATAATTTTTTTGGTGGGGGGCACATTTAAAAAAAAAGAAAATTCTGTATTTTGCGGTATTTTGGTCATAATGAAATGGACCACTCTTAATTTTCTGTCAGTAAAATCACATATAACCAATATGAACACTTTAATAAAACACACCATCTGGAAGTAGAAAGAACAGAGATTACTATACAAAAACCCATCCCATAGGAAAGAAAAGAGGAGATGCGACATACTGGAGAATGCAGCAATCTGAGTGTAGTTCCAGGGGTAGTAGGTAAGGTGCTACCATAAAAAGGATATTGGGTTGAAAACAGGAGTGATAGTGAACTAACTAGTCTCTACGGTCCCAGTGGACAATGGTGACAGTTCAGTGTGAACAGTGCCTGCATTCAGTTCTTGGTGGGCTGATGCATCAGGCCCAGCATTAGGTGATGATGCAAGCTGATCAGACTCATTTGGGCATGTAAGATCTTGTAGGCCCTGGCAGCAAGCAGGCGTCGAGCAGGGGTGAATGTGGGTGCTCTGTGCGGTAGAAGAGTGGTGGTTCAATGAAGCAGGTCGGGCGGTCCCAAGAAAGCTTTGTGGTTAGGCAGGCTTGGTCGGGGTTTAGCTGCTGGGATAGGTTGGCGAGTGACGCTCCAGTGGTTTGAGTTGGTGGCCGACCGTCGTTGAAATGGTGATCGAGGGTGCGTTGATTTGCTTACAATAACACAGCTGTTCCCGGGCTGGCTGGGTCTAGCCGTGGTTGTAACCCCTGGTTAGAGTAAGTGAGTGACCCTCCAAAGATTCAGTTTGGGTTCCGGTACTGAGCAGTCATTTCAGGCTAAGCAGGTGACGTGTTTCGTTAGGACACAATTCAGTGTCAAGCTGGATTAGATGCAATTCAATAGTTCGGTTGGTTGGAGGAACAATGACAGCAGCACCTTCCATATTGATCAGGATGCAGGGAACACGGAGTGACCGGTTCGGTGCAGGAGAAAAGGGAGCTCCGGCTGTTCTGGCCCTCTGGTTGCTGTGAGGACTTTGCAAAGGACTTGAGGACAGGATACTCCAGTTTAGGGTCTGCTCCTCTGGCACAGAACATCTTTTTCAGAGGGGTTGGTCCTGGTCCACAGCACTGATCAATCCCAATGTTCCCTGGCATTGGTTAGGGGACAGATAGTCCCTCTGTCTTGGATGGTTCCTTCTTCACCTTAGGCTGAGTGCTTTGGACAGTGCAACTATCCCAAAGGAAGTCCAGGTGAGAATGTTCAGAACGTCTCTTCGGCCTTAAATGATCCTTGAGGAACTGAGCAAATTCTGCTGAAGGGATGCAAGACCACTTCATTTAAAGGCACATGTCCCCAGGTGATTGGTCTAAAGGTAGCCTGCCTTGGGGATCAATCCCTCCTTCTGGCTGGAATGGACTTCACCCTGCTGATGTCACACCCAAAGTGCTATGCTACAGAGGATGCAGAGGAGGCAGGAAAGGGAAAGAGAGACAGCAAGAACAACAAAGACCTTCAGACATGCAGCAACCTGGCGTGAAGCTACTCCTCTTGAATGGGTGTGTTCCTTTGATACCTGCACCCAGGACAGCTGCCTGCTGTGTGTCTGTCAGTGGGGAAGTGGTTACCAGCCTCACAAAATGACTCAAAGAGAGACTCGGTCTTCAGGGTTTCTGTCATGCTTTGTGGCAATATCAGCCCATCTGACCCGAACACGCATTCCATTCCACAGCAGAGCTGACTCACAGGAGCTGACAGATGTGCAATATCAATAGGGAGTTGGTGGCCATGCTGATAAGTGTCACCATGCACTATGCCTAAACTCAGTGATTACTTATTCTTAGAGATAACCCTGCCAACAGCATGGGGTAATATTGATCATCGAAGTTTGGGTACAGTGGGCATATATTAAATGTCGCCCTTGTGCTGCAGTGTCATTGATGTTGCTGCAGTGGTCGAGTGGGCATCTTCTGACCTTTGAAACTGTTCTGGGCCACACGCAGAGCTGGTTTTGCAAATTAGGCTACTGATGCTGCAGGGCACACGTGTGCTATCCTTTTGGCATGGAGTTGCAAAAGAGGTGGATCTGGTTAGCACAGTACCCCTTTGGAGATGGAATCAACCACATCGTTGCTTTGCACCCTTTCCAGATGGCACTTCCTCAGAGATATTCCATGAGAGCATTTGCAGAGTAATACAGCAGATACAGAACTGCTTTAATAACAGTGATGACATTCTGATCTTTGGATCCATGATTGAACAACAGGATCAGGCACAGTCTCAAGTGTGTGCTGCACTGAAGGACGGGGTTGACTCTCAAAATATGACAATGCGCATTCCACAAGTCACACCTACAATTCTTTGCACACATTTCCTCTCACAAGGACATGAGTTCTGACCTGGGGAAAGTTAAAGCAATTTCAGAATTTACGCACCCTGGTGACTTCAGCATAGTTTGATCCCTTCTGGGGATAGCCAGATACTGTAGCAGATACATTAGAGATGTTGCCACTTCAAACATGCCACTGAGTGAACTCACAAAGCAAGGCATCACATTTCAATGGTCTCATTAGACTGATGATGTGTTTCACCAAAACAAGCAGGGCATTGCATCGGCTGTTCACATAGCCTACTTCGACCCTTCACTCTGCACGGAACTGATGGTAGATGCCAGCCCGATTAGCTGGAGGCCATATTAGCTCAGCACAAACCTGGGAGAGTAATCAAGAACAGTAATAGCCTATGCCAGCAAAGGCTTTCTGATGCAGAAAGGTAGTATTCGCAGCCTGAAAAAGAAGGGTTGGCTTTAGTTTGAGCTTGTGAGCACTGTCACTTGTTCCTGCTTGGCAAACCTTTCACAATAGTGACAGATCATGAGGCGTTGTTATCCTATATGGGAACCCATGGTGCAAGATGATGCATGGAATAGAGAGGTGGGGCCTTCATCTGCAAGACTATGATTTTAAAATAATTCAGAAGCCAGGAAGAATTCATATCTCAGCATCACTTTATAGGGGTGGCCCCCTAATCACCTTAACCCAAAGTGGGCCCCTCACTTAAAGAATGAATGCACGGTTGTACGTGAATCGTCCATGGAATAGTTAGATGACACCATAGAGTCAAACTAACCCAAGTCTCACTGAACAAAATAAGTTGACATATTATTTACAACTTTGCAACAGTTAGAATACTCCCATATATATTATTACATTCCACCACCCATATGTGATTGGACAAAACCTCTTAAAAATCCCATCTTTCTCCAATTCCCACATTCTCATTTGTAGCCATTATCTTAACTACCATCTTCAGCTCATGTGTAAAACACACCTACTTTTAACTTTTGTCTGTGGTAGGTCATGACATCATCAGACAGTTAAACATTTGTGTACAAACATATTTCATTACTAGTAATAACTGGCCTGAGCCCTTTACCCTGAACTCTTAATCGTACATGGTTCTCATAAATACTTCAAGCGATATGAAGAATGCTGAGCAAACAGGTTTTCTTTGAACTAGAGATAACTATCTTGTCCCCGGTTCACTGACTCCATAAGAACATTCAAATCTAAATAACTTCTATTTACTCACTCACAGCATCGCTTGAGAATACAATTTAAACTCCCAGGCTTCCATTATTTTAGGCTTGAGCATTGATTCACCTCTTGTTTTATTGCTGGTCAAAAACAAATAGCGAAAACACCCATGCATTCAAGAGATTACATCTAATTTATGCGCTACTTATCACACCAGAAAAAACATGGCTGGCTTCTTTAGCTAAACTGACCATCGCTACGGTCGTAGTTACCTATTTACCCATCCTCTAGCCTCTGAAACTCTGCAGAACCAATTTCTCAAAGTCAAACACTGACTGCCATGTTTTAATCTGTTTATAAAATATCCCACTACATGTGGATTCATAAATCCCCTTTATTTGTTTTCTCAGCGCACATACACGTTTAATAAATACTGTCTTTCCTTTACAATGGGCTCTTCAGGACATGGCCCCTCTCCCGCATGTTCATTATGAAACTCCTCATGCTTGCTTCTGGGCACTCCATAGCACATGATGTCTGAATCATATTTATATTTCATTTTGTGGCTTCAGCATTTTATATTTCTACACATCTACAATCTAATATGTAAAATAATGAGTCTCTCCAGTGCACATGACACTCAAAAAATTCTACTGAGGAAAATCGTATTATTTATGTTATTGTGTTATGTGAGATTAAATCTAACTACTCACTAACACATATTGTACACCATTGATATTTTTCCAATCCAAATATTTAATCCAATTTGATGATATTCTTGGCCTTGCCAATGCCAACACATGTTTCGACCTTTTAGCATACAGGTCTTCTTCAGGGCTGATACATCACCATCATCAATGCAAATTGATACATTTCAATTCATT